>NC_056751.1:368406754-368531754 GCF_019279795.1 Protopterus annectens
ACTGCTGGTCCTGATGTGTCATATTCCCCCAATGAGGGCTAGTTAATTTCATAATCCTCTACTCCTCATTCATGTCTGTGTAGAGGGATGACATTGGCCATCTTCCATGCGGATGAGGTGTGCATGATGTCAAGGCTTGGCGTGACTACAGTGTGTAATGGAGCTGGGAGGACATGCTTGAGTTCATGCAGGATGCGGACAGAGATGTTATCAGGTCCCATGGATACTTACATTTGTTGCCTTTCAGTAGGCAATATGTACCTTCTCACTGGTGATGAAGGGAGGGGTGTGGGTGCTGTGCATATCCACCTATAGTGATGGTGAGCCAGGGGATGATGTTTGCCCTAAACCTATCTGCAGCAGGTTGGCTATAGCTATGTTGTGTGTGTATGTGGTCTGATTGACCACCATTGCAGGGTGGGTTGGTTTGTTGCCTCTGAGACTGCAGACATATGTGAAGATGGCCTTGTGATTGGTCTTGGTGGATGTGTCCAATTTTTACTCATAGTTAGCCTTACAGTACTCCACCTGTGACCTTATATGCTTTATCAGACAAAGGCTGACTTGATGCCAAGTTGGTGCCAGCTCCTAATTTGCCCTGTACAGCCAATATAGGGACCAAGTCTGTGGTTTGTGTATTGCTACTGTCCGGCAAAGAGGATTAGTCCACTTTAGTGGAGGCAGGTTTTACAAGTAAGGTATTGTTGAGTCCATACAGCTATGTTGGTGTTCATATAGCTGTTTGTAGTAGGCATGGAAACACAGTCGGACACCTCTTCAACTTCAAACAGATAATCATGCTTATTGTAGTATCCATGGCTGTGTAAGGGCAATGCAACAACTGGTAGCTGTAGACATGTCACTCTTTTGGATGCACAGTAACTAAGATTACACACGTGTACAACATGTACAGCTTATTTAAAAGACATTTTACATCCTATGTCTGTTATTATGAGACACTCAGATACACCTACTCATACTGACATGTGCACAGGTAATACTAGATATAAATTTCTGTTCTATGTCAGTATGGCACACTGTACTCACACTTTTGCTGCCCAGTTATCCCTCTCAACCTGTTAGAGCAGGACATCTGTAGGACACCACACATACATGGAGGGAAATGGGACAAAATTAGTGACACTGTCTTAATATTAAACACACTTGAGTCATTCAATAGCACAGTAGCCTTTGCATTGACAGACATACCCTGGAGGATGTCCAACACTCATAT
The DNA here is from genome assembly GCF_019279795.1 of Protopterus annectens. NCBI lineage: Eukaryota > Metazoa > Chordata > Ceratodontiformes > Protopteridae > Protopterus > Protopterus annectens. The sequence continues at coordinate 368,407,989 of NC_056751.1, forward strand.
GGCAGGAAGAGAGGAGAAAGGCTAGGAGTGTGGTAATGAGAGTAAGAACTTTTAATGTTGGCAGTATGACTGGTATAGGGACATAGCTAGCTGATATGATGGCCAGGGGAAGGTGGATATATTGCGTGTGCAAGAGACCAGATGGAAGGGGAGTATGGCTAGGTGCATTGGAGGCAGGTCACAATTGTGCTATCAGGGTGTGGATGGGAGGGGAAAGGGGGTAGGGGTTATCCTGATGGAACAGTATGCCAAGGGTGATTTTGGAGGATGACATGAGTGTCTGACAGAGTGATATTTATGAATCTGAAAATGGATGGTGTAATGATGAATGTTGTTAGTGCATATGCTACGCAACTTGCTTGTGCGATGGATGAGAAAGAGAAATGTGAAGTCAGTTGGATGACATGGTGATGACTGTATCCAAGGGTGAGAGAGTGGTGACTGCAGCAAATTTCAGTGGCCATGTTGCTGAAGGGAACAGAGGAGATGAGGAAGGGATGGGTATGTATCGTGTTAAGCAAAGGAATGTTGATGGTGAGATGGTAGTGGATTTTGCAAAAAGGTGGACATGGCTGTTGTGAATACATACTATAACACGAGGAAGGAGCATAGGGTGACATACAAGAGTGGAGGGAGATGCACACAGGTGAAATATATCCAATGTAGGAGGGCCAGTTTGAAGGAGATTGGAGTCTGTAAAGTGATGATGGGGACAGTGTAGTTAGGCAGCAGAGACTGTTGGTCTGTAAGATGACGTTGATGATCAAGAAGAAGTGGAGTGTGAGGGCATCACCAAGGATCAAATGGTGGGAATTGGAAAAGGGTGATTGTGAGGTGGAGTTCAGGGAAGAGTTAAGACAGGCACTGGGTGCCAGTGACAATTTACCAACTATCTGGGTAAGTACAGCAGAGCTAGTAAGGGAGATGGCTAAAAAGGTGCTTGGTATGACATGTGGATGGAGGAAGGAGTACAAGGACACCTGGTGGTAGACTGAGGAAGTACAGGATAGTATACAGAGAAAGAGGTTGGGGATGAAAGAGTGGGATTGTCAGAAAGATGAGGAAAGTAGACAGGAGGATAAGGAGATGAGGAGCATGGCAAAGAGAGAGATGGCAAAGGCTAAGGATGGCATATGACAACTTGTATGACAGGTTGGACACTAAGGAGGGATGAAAGAACTTGTACCGGTTGGCTAGACAGAGGGACTGAACTAGGAAAGATGTGCATCAGATAAGGGTGATAAAGAATAATGAGGAAAACATACTCAGAAGCAAGGAGAGTGTGTTGAGCAGATGGACAGAGTACTTTGAGAGCCTGATGATGAATGAGGAAAATGAGAGAGAGAGAGATGGTTGGATGATGTGGGTATGGTGAATCAGGAAGTGCAATGGCTTACCAAGGAGGAAGTAAGGATAGCTATGACGAGGATGAAAACTGGAAAGCCTGTTGGTTCACATGACATACCTGTGGTAGCATGGAGGTGTTTAGGGGAAATGGCAGTGGTGTTTTCACCAGATTGTTTAATGATATCTTGGAAAGTGAGAGGTTGGAAGTGGAGTGGAGAGAAAGTATTTGTGTACCATTTTAAGAATAAGGTTGATGTGCAGAGCTGTAGTAACTACAGAGGGATAACATTAATCAGTCACAGCATGAAGTCATGGGAAAGAGTAGTGGAAGTTTGGTTAAGCAGGGTAGTGATGAGTAGTGGTCAGCAGTATGTTGTCATGTTAGGTAAGAGCACTACAGATGCAATGTTTGATCTGGGAGTGTTGATGGAGTAGTACAGAGAAGGTCAGGAGTAGCTTTGTGTCTTTCTGAGAAAGCATATGACAGGGTGCTTGAGGGGAGTTGTGGTATTGTATGAGGAAGTCATGAGTGGCAGAAATATGTGTAAGACTGGTACAGGATATGTACAAGGGTGGTGTGACAGTGGTGAGGTCTGCAGCAGGAGTGACAAATGCATTTAAGGTGGAGGTGGGATGACACCAGGGATCAGCTGTGAGCCATTTCTTATTTGCAGTGGTGATGGAGAGGTTGACAGACAAGATCATACAGGAGTCCCTGTTGACTATAATGTTTGCAGATGACATTATGATCTGTACAGACAGTAGGGTACAGATGTAGGAGACCCTGTAGAGGTGGAGATATGCTCTACAGAGGAAAAGAATGAAGGTCAGCAGGACTAAGACAGAATATCTGTGTGTGAATGAGAGGGAAGGTAGTGGAATGTTGAGAATGCAGGGAGTACTGCTGGCAAAGGTGGATGATTGGGATCAACATTTCAGAGTGATGTCAAGTGTGGAGGACAGGTGAAGAAGAGATTACAGGCAAGATGGAGAGGGTGGAGAAGAGTGTCAGTACTTATTTGTGACAGTGAGTACCAGTAAAAGTGAAAGGGAAGGTCTACAACAGGGTAGTGAGACCACCTATGTTATATGGCTTGGAGACAGTGTCATTGACAAAAAGGCAGGAGTCAAAGTTGGACATGGCAAAGTTACAGATGTTAGGATTTGCACTGGTTGTGATGAGGGTGGGCAGGATTAGCAGTGTGTATATGACAGGGTCAGCCCATGTTGGATGGTTTTGAGGCAAAGCCAGAGAGGCAAGATTACATCATTTTGGACATGTGCTGCAGAGAGATGCTGAGTATATTAGGTCAAGGATGGTAAGGATGATGCTGCCAGGTAAGAGGAAAAACGGAAGGCCTCAGATAAGGTTCCTGGATGTGGTGAGACAGGACATGCTGGTGGTTGGTATGACAGAGCAAGATACAGAGGGCAGGGAGAAATGGCAACAGATGATCCACTGTGGCGGCCCCTAAGTAGAACAGTCAGAAGAAAAAGAAGGAGATGTAATGTCAGTCTTCACAAATTTGCCAATGATTTGCCATACAGAATACAACTGTATGAGTAAATGACTACAAATATGAGGCACACATATGGTCAATGTGCATAACACTGGACAGTTTAATGTTATGAGCTCAGTATATCACATGTGCAACAGTACTTCACTATGCAACTACCATGTACAGGTCTCTTACATTTCTGAGACAACCAAGTATATCATAGTTGTATTCACAAGTAAGATATGGATATGTATGGCATCCCAGTAGCTGGCCTAGCATTGTCACAGTCAGTATTGTTCAACACACACTGCAGTAGTAGTCATATTTGAGCCATACTTTCCTGGGGTGGCTCAGGGGCTTGACCTATGATCTATGTCACTGTAGACAAACTCAGATGCTTTGGCCATGGGTTCTGATCAGCAATATGTCAGTATAGCAAGTCTTGTTGAGATATATATGTTACAGTTCCTATTTCCCATTCTTACATACCCCCTACTGCAGTCCATTACATGCTTACTTGTTTGACATACTGGTTTGTTTTATTCAAGTGTAGGTGGTTATATCCTGCTTGGTTTTTATTCTTCTTTTTGCTGTTTCTCTCTCTCAAGGATGTAGGGTGTACATCTGTTTTGCATAGGCAGCAGCTTGCCTTTTGTAGGTAATGCTCATGAGCAGCTGATGGCCTGTGTACCAATTGGTGTTTCCCACTTGATAATTGCATGCAGGACAGCTGTGTTGTTATTCATATAGCCAATGGCATGGCAACACACTCCTATCATTGAGTATGTCATGTGAGTGCTGGCCCTTTTCCTTCATGGAGGTGTGTGAGCAACAGCATCATAGAGGGTATTTGGAAATATCTCTTACAACCAAAACTGTGGAGACAGGCCAACAGAATGGGGAGAATGTTCCAGATATAGGGACAGAATGTTAGTATTGCTGTTACACATTTTGGATTAATGCCAGTCTAACAGGGTTTGTGTGGACATGGAGTTCCTGGGTGATTTTAACTCTGACAGTGTTATGTGTTTGATATAACTTTCACCTGTAGGACTAGCTGCAGTATGGCCAGAATTTGGACTCCTATGTTTGGTGTATTTCTCAGACATTGTTTTGTCTTTGGAAAATCAGTAGCATAATCTGGGGATTGCAGTCAGTAACTGCTAACATCCACTTGTGTTTCTGACCTCATATCCCTCAGAAAAGATATGTTACAACAGCAACATTCTCAGTTTATAACAGCAATATTTCAAATATGCCCCTGTTTTGGGCCTCTGTCCCACAATTATGTCAGGCTTTGTCCAGATGTCATGCAGTAAGAGGTTGATAGGCATGGTATAAGATTATTTAGTGCCTACATTCCTGACATTATTCCAGTGATGTATCAGACTGCCGGACATGTTATGTGGAAGAGGCCTTATATATGAGGGAAAGCCTGGAGATTCTATTGGACTCTGTACAGTTGAGTGGTTTGTGCATTTCTGGCAATTGTTGACAGACTGACAGGATTGTGTAGCAGTGTATTGTGTCATTGTCATTTGGCCTGTGTAGGGAGGGGCGTGGATGTATGTGTTATGGCTCCTTTTCTATCTGCCTGTGCATGCTGCTTCCATTTCTGGTGGTCTATTGTCTGCATATGTTTGTAGGGGCAGACTGAGACATGCCCCATACCACAGTCAGGAATCATACTAGAGTGTGAATTGGGCCAGTATATGTGAGGGTAGTGTGTGAGTGGCAAACATGTTGAGATGTTTTTGTTCACACAGTCCTTATACTGTTCTGTTCCTTTGGCTTACTGGTATGTCACTGTGACTGTGGTTGAATTGGTTGTGGGTATGCACTTTCACACTGTCTGTTTTTCAGTCTGATATATTTGCCAATACACCTGCAATTCCCCCTAGCAGAGTTGGATTAGTGTTGTGTCAGTCTGACTGTAGTTTGGACAGTGCTTGGTAACATGCTTAGCAGCTGAGTGTAGTTTCCTTAATTTTATGTTATGTCCAGATATTTGTAGGATGTCACTTAGCCCCCATAAGTGTTGTGTATTTCTGACACATCAGTGGGCTGATGTGAGGATTTCAGTCACTAACTAGTGGGAAGTAATTGAGTGTTGGACTTGTGCTATTTCAGTCAATATATGTTAGGACAGATGTGAGGGTGTTACTGCAGCAACTGTTTCAGCTTATCTACCCCAGTATTTAAGATATGTCCCTATTTCCATAGCTTTCTCCCCCCGCTTTGTCAGGCCTGGCCCAAGTTTGTTGCACTAAGGGGATCTGAGCCTACCTTGGGACTCCCTGGATTGTTGCAGTATGTCCAGGTTTATTGCTCTTATTTCTGGTCTGTTCCACATATGCATTAATTTCATATCCCTGGTAAATCATTCTGAACTCACATCATTCAGAACATGTATGCTGAAACAAACCCTGTCACTCTGGCAACATTCTACACATATATCTATATATATATTTGTTTTTCTATATCTGTATAGTTTCTCTTTATATATATATATATATATATATATATATATATATATATATAATGTGTATATGTATATCAGTATTCATATTATGCATATATATGCATCTACATACATATATACATCTGTATATGTATAAATATGAAACCTGACTGATTCTATGGAATCTTTTCTCTACTGTTGAATGAGCATATGTTGGAAAAAGCATCAGCAATCACTACAGCTCAAATGGTGTAATGGTATATTGCTCTGACTATGGTGTACAGGGCCCTGGTTTCAAGACCTGGCAGGGCTGGTAATTTTGTTGCTCTTACTCCCGCTTACACCCACACTAATTCTTTAAAAGAAAAGTGAAAGGGCTGATAGGAAAGTGGTGGAAAAGGGGCATGCAGGGGGAAGAACAATATGAAAGATAGCTATGGATGTGCAGGATGGGTGTTTGGAAGGACCATATCTGTTCATTTCTTATACAACAGCAGCTGTGCATTTGTACAAAATTTAGAGGTAAATTTGGACACTGAAATCCCAAAGGGAGGGGTGAGGACAACAGAAATGTGTTGTTAAACCTGCTAAGCATAGCTGAGCATTGCTAACAATTGCTCCAAGTTCATTCTTATAATATACCACACTAATGACTTCATTTAGTAAGTGTATATGATTTTCATGACATGGCATGGCTGTATGTGCTTTCATTACAGTAGCAAGGGGTGTAACTATACTGTATGGGACACGTATACATGGGTGTTTTCACATGTTATATGCTCTCACACATCCATTTTACAATGGCTACACTACCCTGGCTGACAAAAATAACTTACCACATATTTTAATATGAACATAGCACTTTTAACACTGCTTTCCCGTGTAAATTTGGATTGCCTGTTGTATTGCTCAAACCGTGTATGGCTGCATGCAAAGCTGGAACTCTGACCACTACACTATCTTGGTTTGTGGATTTGAGCTGTATATTTTTATTTCTCGCCTATTGTATATTAATATTATATTACTATATTAAATGGAGAGTATTGAGGTTTATGGCCATGTCATTGAGGACTGCTGTCATGACATAATAGGTTCATAGGTAGGTACTAGGCTATTGGCCCTAGGGCATAATTAAGCCTAGCCAAAAAAATGTTTTGCTAAAGCTTCCCTCCCAAGTGGTTTAGTTTCCTGCGCCGCTGTCTAGCAGGGTCACCAAAGTAATTCCCGGGGTGAATTTTCTGTTTCCCTCTTGAAGAGCACTAATGAGGAGCTCTGCCTCACATATATGGAGACCCTATTCCAGAACAAGGGAAGTCTCTGGGACATGAATCTATGCCTCCAAGTCCTGTTTATTGTTGATGTCAGGTTTACATCCCTTGAGCGTGTAGCTCTGGTGGATTGGGTTTTCCTTAGGTGGAGCATTTCTAGCAATTTGTGGTTTGACATAGCCTTGTATGTCAGGCAGAGATCATCTCTGATTAGCCGGTATGCGACAGAGTACAGTCTGAGTTTTTTTAGCCTCATGGCATAGGGCAACTGTTTGAGGCCTGTTATCCTCTTTGTGAGGTACTTTTGAGGCCTCTCCAGTTGTTGCAGATGTCTTGTTAGGTACATCCTGAATGGGGCATTATATTTGATAATGGGTCTAATGAGTGATGAGTAGAGGGGGACAATAACATCCTTATTCCTGGATGCAAACCCTTTTGTGATAAGGTGGGCCATGTAGAAGGATTTTTCTAACCACTTTAGCAATATGGTTGTCGAAGGAGAGGTTACTATCCACCTGAGTCCCTAGGTCTCTTATCACACTCTCTGTGGTAAGTGGGCTACCACCTATGTTGTAATTCATAGGCACTTGGTTTTTCCCAAAGGGGATAACGATGCACTTTTTGGCATTTAGCTTGAGGCAGTGGTTTTGGCACCATGTATCTGTATCCATAAGACCCTTTTGAAGGATATCTATGTCGGTAGGGTCTCAATTATGGCACCCAGTTTGCAGTTGTCTGCAAACTTTGTTAGCCATAGTCCCTCTGTGTTTACTTGTACCTCTGAGAAGTAGATACCGAACAGGAGTCCCAGGACTGAGCCCTGTGGTACAACACTAGTCACAGGTTTGGAGTTGAAGCTAGCGTTTCCTATTCTCACTGAATGGGTTCTGTCCATGAGCCAGTTAGCACCCCATCGCATAACATAGGGGTTTATATTTAGGTTGGTGAATTTGTCAATAATTCCAGACTGGGGAATGGTATCAAAGACCTATGTAAGATCAAGGTATGCTGTGTGAACCACCTTTCCCTCATCTGTTGCTTTAGCAACCATTTCAAAAAAGTCAACCAGATTTAGGAGACAAGACCTTCCCTTTACAAAACCAAATTAGGTGGGGTCAACGGTTTGTAGGTTCCCAATGACTTTGTTTATGAGTTCCATGATGATGCACTCCATGGCCTTCCAGACGAGACTCATCAGGCTGATGGGGCGGTAATTCCCGGGGTCAGTGGTGGCACCTCCTTTGTGGAGTGGTATAACTGTTGCTATGCACCACTCTGTGGGCACATAGCCTGAGGTGAGGCTGTGGTTAAACATGGTATTAAGGTGAGGGATTAATTTGTTTTGGAGTTCATGTAGTATGCAGCCTGGGATGCTGTCTGGTCCCATAGATGCTGTGTTTCTTGCCTTGGAGAGTGCTATTTTCACCTGAGTGTCTGTGATGTTAGGGGCAGTACAGTCTTTGGGTATAAAAATGGGTCCTTTGGAGGGTGAGGGTGGGGTGAAGTTTGCACTGAACCTATCTGCCAGTATATTGGCGATGTCAGTTGGTTCTGTGAATTTTGAACCATTATGTTGTAGCTCAGAGCAGATATGTGAGTTGTTATTTAGGTTTTTGACATAGCTAAAAAATGCTTTGTGATTGTCTTTGGTGTCTGTTGCGATTTTTCTTTCAAAGCTCGCCTTAGAAGTTTTTATGAGGGTTCTTAGGTTTTTGCTAAGGTTGGTCAGGGAGCCCCTCCATTCCTGGGTTTTTATTGTTTTTTGCAATAATTTCTTCCTTCTTTTATAGACCTTATTTATGGCTGGGGTCCACCAGACTGGTTTCCTCTTTTTGGAGGAGTGGGTCTTGGCCTTGTTTGGGATAGCATGGTCCATGCACTCATGTAGGTGCTTGTACAGTGCTTTTGTGTAGGATATAGCAGATTCAATCATATTGCCTTTCTGCTGGGGAGTAGCGAAGTTTGCCACCTCTGTCTTGAGTAGCATAAAGTTCGCCTTGAAGAAGTTTTTCACCATGGTTTCTTTTGGGGCGGGGCATGAGGGTGGTATGTTCATATCTAGGGTGATTATGATCTGATCTGATCAATGAGGAATTTAGCAGAGGTGTGGAGCATTTGTCCCTCATGTTGGTGATGACCAGGTCCAGTATATTTTTACCTCTTTTGAGGGTGTTAATAAGCTGGTCCAGAGCATTGGAGTTAATGTACTCCAGGAAGCATTGAGCAAAGGTATTAGTACTTCTGTAGTTTTCCCAGTTGATGTTTGGGTAGTTGAAATCACCCAGTATAAGGGTGTTTGGTTGGACTCTCATGTTTTCCAGTGCCTCAAGGAAAGAAGAGTGCGTGTCATGGGGCTGGGAAGGTGATCTGTAGCAAGCTACAATCTGGATTGCAGTTTTGCCCATTGTCAGTTGCACTTGGATGATTTCTGAGGCATCATACTTTGCAACCATTCTGGAGGTGTGGTTATCCTTGATGAATATGGATATGCCTCCTCCCTTTGTATTTCGGTCCAGGCTTTGCGGCCGAAATGTGTGATATGAGTTTTAGCCTGGAATCGCTGGGGTTCTCTCTTGAGCCTTGAACCAGGTCTCTGTTACTGCACAAATACCAATGTTCTCCATGTTGAGGAGTGCCTCAAGAGTGTGCATTTTGAGGTTTAAACTCCTAGCATTCAGCAGCATGACCCTCAGTTTTTTGTCACTTGTACATGTTATGGTGGTGGATTTGTTTTTTGAGGCTTGCATAAAAAAGGCACTATTGGGGTGACTAGAGCCTTTGCCAGTATCCTGAATCTCTGAGATGCCAGGTGCAAGCCATCTCTGGTGAAGCATCGAAACTTATTGAGCATGTCATCCCAGGCAGACAGGTACTGGATCCCCGTTGAATGACACCAAAAACTTAGCCAATTGTTGAAATTTATCATTATTTTCCTTGTACTGAGGTATCATTCTTGGTGAGGATAAGATGCTACTCAGGGCTAGGGTCATACCTGCCTTGATTACATAATCAGAGAGCTCCTCTATGTCTCTTTTCATGTAGTCCAGGGAGGTACGTCTCAGGTCATTCACACCAACATGGACAGAGTCATATTTGTACTTGTTGTGGAGTGACCTCAGTACATGGGTAATGTGGCGGATTCTGGTGCCCGACAAGCAACTGACAGTGACCTTCTGTTTGTCCAGCCTGGTGAGGGGGGCATTGGTGTGCCTGACTATGGAGTCACCTATTACAAGTGTGTTTGGTAAGGTGTTTTGCCTTAAGGGCTGTGGTTGTGCGGCACACAGGTTTTGGTGGTTATGTGATGATTGTGGTGTGTATGGTTGCTTGTGTGTCTGCTTTGGAGGTCTCTGTTGTTTCCACAGATTTTTATTTAGAGCCTCTGAATATGTCTTTATGTGTCTATGTGTGGGGTTTGCAGTTGCATGTGTGGTGGGTCAGGATGCCCAAATTCATCAGGTGTACAGGAGAACACACTGGGAGCTGACTCTTGGACATGTCTGAATGGGTTAAGGAACTATTCTTATCTGCCAGGTAGGGGAGAGTAGTTTGACTGTTCCCTACAAACAATAGTTGGGGATTGAGTACAACAGTTTATTAGTGCTTCTGTCTCTTACTGAGCCAAGTGCTAGTCAGAAAGCTCTGATTTCACTGCTAAAATGGATGGACTGGCTAGTACCAAGGGAAAAACTGAAGAGCAGACTCTGCGGAGCTGGGGATAGTTTAACCCTAGCTAACCGCCACTGCAGTATGTGCAAAACTGTGCAAATGCATTTTTTAAATCAGAAAGATTAAAGAGATAGAAATTAGCCCAAAATGGCCAATAAAACTACAGTTTTTGGGCAAAAACCACTCCTCCAAGGACAGGTAGGCTGTTCAGAGCGCCCCACTCTCACTGGTGAGCAAAGAAACTTCCTTTTTGCCCAAGTAAGATATGGCTAAACACAGAAGCTTAAACACAGTCCAGGTATCAGCAGGTATCTGAAACTGGACTTTTCTAGCTTAGTAAGGTGGGAAAATAGCAAGATTTTTTTTTTCAAGAAGACAGTAGAAACAAATGCAAAAACACTTTTATAGTGCATTAATGGCTTTCACACTTGAGTGGGAAGCCAGTAAAGGTTAAAAAATACAATTTGCAACAAAAAACAACTTTTGTAAAGTGCAGGCACAGATAAATGCAATTTCAGTGTAGAATGAGCATTCTGAGAAGCAATAAACGTCAGAAAATGAGCGTTTAGGCGGAAATAGCAATAAGCAACATGAGAAACCAAAAAATGGTACTTAAACACTCCAAAGTCTCTCCTTTGATCTCTCTGGTGTTGTAGGTCTCTGCAGGACACCTGGGCAGGATCTGCTGAGCTTATATAAATGCAAAAACTGAGCAGATAGAAATTAGCCCAAAATGGCCAATAAAACTACAGTTTATGTGCAGAAACCACTCCTCCAAGGACAGATAGGCTGTTCAGAGCTCCCCACTCTCACTGGTGAACAAAGAAACTTCCTTTTTGCCCAAGTAAGGTATAGCCAAACACAGAAGCTTAAACACAGTCCAGGTATCAAGCAGGTATCTGAAACTGCACTTTTCAAGCTTAGTAAGGCGGGAAAATAGAAAGATTTTTTTGTTTTTTTTTTTCAAGAAGACAGTAGAAACAAATGCAAAAACACTTTTATAATGGAGTAATGGCTGTCACGCCTGAGTGAGAAACCATTAACAGTTAAAAAATACAATTTGCAACACAAAGTGCAGGCACAGATAAATGTATTTTCAATATAAAATGAGCGTTCTGAGAAGCAATAAATGTCAGAAAATGAGCGTTTAGGCGGAAATAGCAATAAGCAACAATACAAACAAAAAATGGTACTTAAACACTCCAAAGTCTCTCTTTTTATCTCTCTGGCATTGTAGGTCTCTGCAGGACACCTGGACAGGATCTGCTGAGCTTATACAAATGCAAAAAAATGTGCAAATGTGTTTTTTATATCAGAAAGATTAAAGAGAAATAAATTAGCCCAATATGGCCAATAAAACTACTTTCTGGGCAGAAACCACTCATCCAAGGACAGGTAGGCTGTTCAGAGCTCCCTATTCTCACCGGTGAACAAAGAAACTTCCTTTTTGCTCAAGTAAGGTATGGCCAAACACAGAAGCTTAAATACAGTCCAGGTATCAGCAGGTATCTGAAACTGGACTTTTCTAGCTTAGTAAGGCGGGAGAATAGCAAGATTTTTTGTTTTGTTATTTCAAGAAGACATTGGAAACAAATGCAAAAACACTTTTACAGTGCAGTAATGGCTGTCACACTTGAGTGGGAAGCCAGTAACAGTTAAAAAAATACAATTTGCAACAAAAAAATGACTTTTTTAAAGTGCAGGCACATATAAATGCAATTTCAGTGTAACATGAGCATTCTGAGAAGCAATAAATGCCAGAAAATGAGCATTTAGGCAGAAATAGCAATAAGGAACAAGAAAAACCAAAATATGATACTTAAACACTCCAATCTCTCTGGTGTTGTCGGTCTCTGCAGGACACCTGGGCAGGATCTGCTGAGCTTATACAAATGCAAAAACTGTGCAAATGCGGTTTTTATATCAGAAAGATTAAAGAGATAGAAATTAGCTGAAAATGGCATACATTTCAGTTTCAGACTTGTATCCTTTTGGAAATTAATGCTAATGCATAACCTGTTTTCTGTCTGTCCTCTGTGCAGATGGGATGGCACCAATGCTCAGGCTGTGGTAGACTATACTGCAGAATGGGTCTGAGAGCCCATGCATGTGTTCATGTTGGATGCAGCCAGGAATGGTATCAGGCCTATGGAGACCTCTATGTGTTGCCTTTGAGAGGGCATTACAGACCTGCTTCCTGATCATGAGGGGAAGGGGGGTAGGTGCTGTACATGCACATGTGTACCTATAGGGGACATGGGGGTTATGTTTACACTTCACCTGTCTGCAGCCGGTCCATGTCATATGTGTATGTGGTGTTATTGACCACCACTACAGAGCAGATATGTGTGTTGCCTCTGGAATTGCAGACACATGTTTGGAAGGCCTAGTGATTGGCCTTGGTGGATGTCTCCAGTCTGCTCTCCTAGACTTAGGGTACATCACCTATGACCTTATTTGCTTCTGCAGAACAAGGTGTCATGGCTTCCAATGAGCCACCTGTTCCTTCTTGGTCCATCCTGCAATTATTTCCACTTATGATGGTAGTTGTGTGTTGCTGCTGTCCAACACAGGCATTCAGCCTACCTTGAGGGGTTGATGTTGTCCTGTCAGGTATTGCTGAGGCCATAAAGCTATGTAGCTGCCCACATAGTTTTGTGGTTTGGGCCTGGACACTGCTGCTAGTTCCAGCATATGGGACGCCCTTCATGTGGGCTTTGTCCATTTTCCTTGCCTGTGTGGGGGATACAGCTTCACAACAGTAGGTGGAAATACCTCACAGGACAGGACATGTGGAGACAGCCCAACAACATGGGGGACAAAGCTTCAGAATTGGGTACATATTGTATGTAATTAGTGTTGTTATACAAAGAGAGGGTTGCTAGATTGACAGGGTTCATCTGGACATGCAATTACTAGGTGACTTGACAGTGATATGCTTCTGACATGATGTCCACAGACTGGCCAGATGTTTGCCTGTTATGCTTGGTCTGTTCCTCAAACAACATCTGTTTTTGTGGGGTTGGCAGGATAATGTGAGGATTGTAGTCAGTAACTGTTGACATCCATTGGTGTTCCAGACATCATATCCTTCATGGATGTTATGTTACAACATGTGTAACACCAGCTACTGTTTCAGTTTGTAACACCATTAAGTGTGATATTTCCCTCTTTCCAACCCCCTGCCCAACAAGTATGTCATGCATTGTTCAGATGTCCTGCACTATGAGGTGCAAAGGTATGGTATATCATTAGCTACCAACTACACTCCAGTTATCATGCCAGTGACCTGGCAGACTCCTGGCCATGATATGCAGTGGTGGCCAGGATTATGGTTCCACACCCTGGTAATTCTGTGGAAATCTGTACATATGACAGTTATGTATGTCTGGCCATTGTAAACAGACTGCCAAGATTGTGTAGCAGTGTTTTGTGTAGATGTTTGTTGGACTGGATAGGGAGAGGAGCAGATGTGAGTGCCATACATCCTTTACCTATCCGATTCTTTATGCTGTTACAGCTGCTGGTGGTCTATTAGGTCTGTATGCTTGTAGGAGCTGACTGTGCAATGTCCTGCAACACCTCCGGATTCCCAGCACACTGTGAATTGGGCCAGTATATGTCAGTATAGTGTGTGACTGGCATTCGGGATATGTTTGTTCAGACAGTCGTTCTACTATAGAGTTCATTTTGCATATTGGTATGTTGCTATGACTGTGGTGCACATGTTTTTGGATGGATATTTTTGTACCACTCTCTGATTTTCACTACAGTTACATCCCTGTAGTGCATGCTATATTTGAATATACATGGATAATTGCCCAGAGGTGCTGTGGGGGAGTGTCATGTTTGTCTTACTGCACTTCATAAGGTGCTGGATGACATGCTTGACAGCTGTTAGGGGATTTCCATTCTGTTACATCACTGCAATCATACCTCTACACTGTCCAGATGCGTGGCTCATATGTTTTGTCTGTTTCCCTAGACAGTTGTCCTTGGCTAATCAGTAGGATACTCTTGGGAATGTAGTCAGTAAATGCTAACATCCATTGGTGTTACTGACTTCATATCCCTCAGAAAAGATGTTACAACAAAGCCAGTAACACCAGCAACTGTCTACATTTATGACAGCAGATTGTCCAATATACCCTGTGTTTGGGCCTCTGTCCCCCAATTATGTCAGGCTTTGTCCAGATGTCATGCACTAAGATGTTCAGAGGTATGTAGTAACATTATTTATTGCATTCATTTCTGCTACCATCCCAGTGATGTCATAGACCCCCACACCATGTAACAAGGAAGTGGCCATAGATATGAGTTCTGTACCTATACATTCTGTGGGAAACTGTACATTTGAGAGGTCTGTGTATGTCTGCCCATTGTTATAAGACTGTCAGGATTGTGTAGCAGTGTAGTGTGTACATGTTATTTGGGCTGTGTAGGGAGGGGGTACATGTGAGTGTCATGGGGCCTATCTGACTGTGCATGCTGTTCTGGCTTCTGGTTCCCTATCACCTGTATATGTTTGTACATGCAGACTGTGACATGTCCCATAACACCTCAGGATTCCTACTACACTGTGACTTTGGGAAGTATATGTAGGGGTAATGTGTGAGTGGCAAACAGGCTTTTGTTGCTCATACAGTGATTATACTGTAGTGTTCATTTTGCTTACTGGTATATTGCTGTGACGGTGGTGCAATTGTTTGGGGGGTATGCACTTTCACACCAGTGTCTGTTTTCCACTAGTGTTACATCCCTGTAGTGCCTGTTACATTTGCTAATGCATTTGTATAGCCCCAGAGCTGGACTTGGGTAGTGTTATGTCAGTCTGATTGTAGTTTGGACATTGCTCAGTGTGGTTTCCCTAATGTGTTATTTCCACATATTCGTAGGATGTCTAGTTGTCTGGCCAATATCTTTGGTCTGGTCCCCATAACTGTTGTGTATTCCTGACACATCAATGGGATGATGTGGGGATTTAGGTCACTAACTAATGAGAAGCAATTGAGTCGTGGAATTGTGATACTTCAGTCAATATACGTTAGGACATACAGTGTTACTACATCAACTTTCTCAGCTTCTCTACTCATGTATTTTGGATATGTCCTTATTTTCTGGCCTTTGTCCGCCACTTTGTCAGGCTTGGACCAGATTCATTGCACTAAGGGGTTCTGAGCATACCTCTCCACTGCCAGGATTTTCACAGACTGTCCGGATGTTTGGCCCATACTTTTGTTCAGTTCCACAATTTATTTGTATTTGTCTGGTAAATCATGGTGTTGATCCAAGGATTTATGTCAGTAAATAATGAAATAATATTTCAGTTTCCATCCTCATATCCTTCCGTAATTGTCTGCTGAAACGCACCATGTTGCTGTAGCAAATGTCTTCACTTGTAAAAGCAATATTTGAAATATGTCCCAATATGTGGCTCATTCCCCCCCTTTTACAGCCTTTGTACAGGTTTCTTACATTAACAGGTTGAGAGGGACGGTTCTGAGGTATAACTGCACTGCATATTATATACATACACACACACACACATATATATATATATATATATATATATATATATTATATATGTTGTTGTGTCTTTCGGCATTTCCCGGTTAGGGGTCGGCACAGCAGAACTCCAGACCGCTAATGATTGGCAGTAGATTTTTACATGCTGAGTTGCCGGCCCTGACGCACAACCTTCAACAAAGGTACATCCATTCACGCATGTCTCCACACAGAAGACGCTCTAGCTGAGAACCGAACATGACAACGTCTTACTGTGAGGCGACAACACTACTGCAGCACCACCACCGCAGTTTTATATATATATATATATATATATATATATATATAGGATCCGTACAGATCCCTGAATGCACTTTCCACCGAAGCAGAAATCACTGAGCATACTTAACCGAAAGTGCTGGTCACTGAAGCAGCACTTTCAGATAAGTATGCTCATTGTGCTGGTTGTACTACGGTGTGGATAAGGGAGAAGTCCCTTTTCCCCCACTGTAGTGTGACCTCGAAGTGAGAATATTAAAGTAGGGGGGTGTGAGATGCAGGGGGTGGCTTGCCCCCCTGCATAGAAATAGGTTTAAAGTATGTTCGGTAATTATGTATTCGGACTTTTGATCTTTCGATCAAAAGTCCTAGATCTATATATATATATATATATATATATATATATATATATATATATATATATATATATATATTTTTTTCCCTTCCTTTATATTTTTATATATGTGTATCTATATTATGACTCTACTTTTTCATATACATGTTTCCTCAGACGTGTGTGTGTGTGTGTGTTTGTATGTCTATATACAATACATGAATGATTCCGCAAAGCTTTCTCCCTAATGTTGTATACCTCTATTGCATGATATGTTTGAAAAAACAACATTAATTCCTACAGCTCAGATGGTGTAGTGGTGCATTCCTCTGACTACAGTGTTCAGGATCATGAGTTTGACATTTGGGACTGCTGTTCTTTTTTTCATTAATGTTAAATGACCAGAATGCGTGATATGTTTGCTAAAGCATTACACATTCTCGCAGCTCAGATGGTGTAGTGGTATTTTGCTGTGATTGTACAGGACAGCACCCCGGATTCAAGACTTGTTAGGGCTGACTTTTTTTGTTGCTGAGCAGAACAAGGTCTGATGGATACAGAGTGATTAAGGCACATTTAAGCATATTATACTTATAATTTTAGATTATAAAATAATATTTATATACACATTATAATTTTACGTTTACCTTCCATGACATCCCCCTATGTGTTTTCATTACATTATATTCTTGTGACTATACTGTTTGGGGCACTTGTGTTTATATGGGGGTTTCACATCTTATCTACACTGACGTCTCTCTTTTGGAACTGCTACACTACCCTGATTGACAAAAAAAAGTTGCTACATAATTTAAGTTTACTAAAATAATTTTAACACTACTTTCACATAGGAAAAGAAGTTGCCTGTCTTGGGACTCAAACCATGAATGCCTGTATGTAAAGCCACAACTCTAACCACTGCACTACCTCAACTTGGAAATTTCACCTATTTGCATTTAGCTCCTATGGGATGTTTATGCTACGCTAAGTGGACAGCCATAACATACATGCCCACTTAGCTACACTTAAACATTCCTTAGGCTAGTGAAGAAAAGTTATATATTATTATATTACTAGGTTATATGGGTATGTATTGTGGTGTTCTGACAACTACTTAGGACTGCAATCGTGAAATACTGGCATTGATTTAGCTTTCAGGCTTCTATCTTTCAGGGACTCCTGCTATTACATATCCTGTTATCTATCAACTTTCTAAGTGTGTGAGTGCAATTTTTCAGGCATGTCCCCAATGTAGTATTTATTCCCTCCATCACTTGTGCCTTTGTTAACATGCACTGCTGTAAGGGGATATTGGTATACATTTGCTTTCAGACTTCTACCCTTACATAATTCATGGTAATGCATGACCTGTTCTCTATCAACTTTCTATGTTTGTGGTGCTGTTTGTGCTTTTTCACTTTTGGGGGATGTATCCCCTGTTGTGTGCATTTGCACACATTTCCTGCTTTAGCAGGTTGCAAAAGTGCCATATGGAACTTTAGCAATGCGGGGTGTATCACACACCCCCTGCATTGCTTTCTTGTTGCTGTTTTTATTTCAGTGTCCGTGGACACTGAAATGATCACTTTTTCATTTTAGTGTCCACGGACACTGAAATATTGGCATAATATTAGAGCAAAGCTCTAATGTTATGCCAACTCAGCTTAGAAAGTGCTGTACGGCACTTTGAGTGCAGGGGGCATGTTTAGTGTGTGTACACTACTCGGGCATGACCCCTGCACTTGTTGATGGTTCATGTCTGTGTAGATTAAACAGCAGTGTGCCTTCATGAATATGTAAGGTACGCTGCTGTTCTAAATGGGCATGAGCCCCTCCATGCAAGAATAGTCTTATTCTTGCACAGAGCTTTGTGAATCCAGGGGTCTGTGTTACAGAATTTGATTCCCTCAGTCTTCATTTGTCTACACTGCAACCTCAAGCAAGTCACTGACCCACAGAGCTTTGGGGCAAATGGGAATTTGGGCTAGGCTTATTAATGGTCTCCTACACAACATGCATAGTAACTGCTTACAGACCTTATCAAGAAAGGGATAACAGGAGTGATGCAACAAAATAAAGCAGCAGTCCTGACTGGTAGACTTCTGTGTGAGGTCACTTGGTTTGCTGACCTAGAGATTTTAGGTGTCAAATGGCACTGAAATATAGGTTGCTGGATACCAAGGTCAAGACCTTCTGTCATAGTTCCCCTTAGAGTTGGTAGTCATACTGGGTTCAAACTGAATATATACATGATTTGTGTACCTAGTTGTGTCTGTCTTATGGCTCACATCACGAGTGAAAAGGGTCTTTGGAGTGTTCCACTTAATTGGCAAAAAAAACAAATACATAAAATAAAATTTCTCTGGACTGAGAAAAGTGGTAGCTTACTTCAGGAGAGATTTGATCACCATTTTGGGATGGACGTTCCCATTTGAAATTTTACCACCATTACCCAAGCAGAAAAAAAATAAATTATGGTAAAAAACCTACTGGGCTGTTCGTTATCTAAATGTGCTAAATAGGAAGGCATTGAAAAGTATCAGCAAAATAAACATCTGACATATTAGTCTTAGGAGACTCCATTGTGAGACACACAGATGTACCCCTCACCAGGCTGGATAAGAAGAAAGTCACGGTTAGTTGTTTGTCGGATACCAGAATTTGCCATATCACAAATGCACTCAAGTCTCTCAACAGGTACTGTTATGACTCTGTCATAGTCCATGTTGGAGTGAATGACTTGAGACATACCTCCCTGGACTATATGAAGAGAAATATAACCAAGCTAACTGAATATCTGTCCCAGGCTGTTATGTTCCTAGCCTTAAGCAGCATTCACCCAGAATCCTGCCTCAATACAACCAGAAAATGATGGACTTTAATTGGCTTAGTTTCTGGTGTCATTCCAAGGGGATCCAGTACCTGACAGCCCTGGGATGAGATGATTGACAAACCACGATGCTTTGCCAGAGATGGCCTGCATCTGTCTCCCATGAGCTTCAGACTCCTGGCAAAGGCTCTTGCCTCCCCCTTAGTGCCTTTTTAGGCAATGCCATGAGGTTAAAACTACCAAGATGAAAATTTTATCAAAATGTAAATTAAAGGTCATGCTGCTAAATGCTAGGAGTTTAAACATGAAACTGCACTCATTGCAAGCATTCTTAACCCTGGAAGAAGCTGACATTTGTGCAGTCACAGAAACCTGGTTCAAAGCTGCGGAGAGCACCCCAGCCATACCAGGTTACTCATCCTATAATTCATTCAGACCCCAAACTGTGGGCAGCAAAACAAAAGGAGGTGGAGTTGCAGTATATATAAAAGACATACACACCTCTAGGCTGGTCAAACAGTATGATGCACAGGAAACACTCCAGGTACAGTTAACAACTGACAAGACCCCGATTCAAATCATAGCAGCCTTAGGCCTCCAACTTTGACTCAAGATGTCCACTCCACCTATCTGGACCTCTTCAAATCTATGAAGTTTCAATCCTTTACCCTGATCCTGGGCGACTAACTATCCAACTATAGACTGGAAGAAATACACATGCCAAAACACAAATGCCCAGAAATTACTTGATTTCGTCAATGCAAATGTCTTGGACCAGTTGGCTGACACCCCCACAAGAGGTGAAAATATCTTGGACTTGGTATTAACCAACATGAGTAGCCATTGCAGCACCCCTACAGTGTCATCATTCCTGGTAAGATCTGACCACAAAGCAGTCACTTTCAAAGTCAACATCCCTGTATTCTTCCCTTATAAGACCCATTATTGAGTACAATGCCCCTTTTAGTATGTACCTCACAAAGCACATGCAGAAACTGGAGAGACCACAGAGGTTCCTCACCTGGAGAAACCAGGGCCTCAACCATCTATCCTACACAGATAGGCTAAAAGCCCTGTCGCTCTGCTCAGTCCCCTACAGACTCCTCAGAGATGACCTCTATCTAGTATACAAAGCAATCTCAGACCCCGCCCTGATGGGACTGCTGCATATCCGCAAGTCAAGCTCCACTCGAGTAACCTACATGCGTGACCTCAACCTGGTCTGTGACATCAACAGAACTTAGCGGGACAGATTTGTATCCAGAGACTCCCCCCTCGATGTATAGCAGAGTACCTCATTAACTCTTTTTAAGCGCAGCCTGGATAACTGGATGGGGAACAGAAAATACACCCTTGGGATTCCACCTGTGTTCCTGCTGGACAGTGGCATAGAGTGCTGATTTGTTGGAACATGGGCCAAGTTCTTGGCTAGGCTTGTAAGGGTCTCAGGGCCAATAGTCTAGTAACATCCTATGATAAAATCCTGTTGTGCAGCTGAAATTAATTTAGAGGTCCAGTTAAGTGGGTGGGTACTATCTATGCAAAAGGCACAGGCCAGATGGCTTTCCACAGTGGATGTGTTTGATCATTTATTTGTATTGTTTACCAGGGCACAGCACTGATTATATTGACCAATTTCAGGCCTGGCTGTAGTTGCAATCAACAGATAGTACACTAATTTATTACATACAGGTACAAATGCAACATAAGATACAGATAAACATCTGACATTGTATGGTTATATTATTTTGCTGAAAGGGTACTGGATCACAGGAGTAGTCTTCCAGAAGAAACTGCAAGATCAAAACAATGATAGAATGCAACAGTATAGGGTAAAAACCTTGAGTGATGGGGCAATACACAGTTGACTGAGTTGTTTGAAAAGTATCTTGTGTTTATGTACTAGGCTGAAAACTGAAGAATGTGGGCTCACAGTTTGTATCAAAATATAATGCACAAATGTTAGAATGTACAAATAAATCGAAGTTGGAATTGTACACTTCATTAACATAGCTTAATTATTAGACCAAGTTTTAGGAAATGAAATAAAATACAGCACTTAAAATATAGTACATATAACCACTATTTACTAAATCATAAACAGATTGTTTTTACTACTATCTTAACAGTAAAAAGTCTTACAACTGACAATTTTACACTTTGTTTCATGTGCCAGCAAAAAACAAGAGGTCTGAATTAGATGTGCAAAATATTGGTAGACATGAATATCTAACCTGCTTTTTGTATGACAAAAAAATTAAGTTATTCTTCTGTCTATAGACCTCTGTACCACTTTTAATGAGGATTGGCTATAACTTGTATTTCACTAGTACAAAAACATTACTAAGAACTAATAAACAAAAGTCTAGAAGAACAGTACAAACCAACCAACTGGTAACCAACCCAAAAAGAGCACTGTCTAGAGGAGAAGCCAGGCACCGGACAGCTGAAGCTACAAATCCAAATTTATTGAATGAATCAAAACACAAAACGTAAAACGCTAACACAACACAATGCGTTTTTCGTCAATACATCAGACTTCATCAGACAAAGAAGACATACTCAAACCACATAGTGACAGAAATTCAAATGGTCCAATAGAAATACATCGCATAAATATGTAGCATCAAATGTAAAATGTAAGTGTACACTATGAATGCACTTGCATTTTACATTTGATACTACATATTTATGAGATATATTTCTATTGGACCATTTGAATTTGTCACTATATATATGTGGTTTGAGTATGTCTTCTTTGTCTGATGAAGTCTGATGTATTGACGAAAAATGCGTTGTGTTAGCGTTTTACATTTTGTGTTTTGATTCATTCAATAAATTTGTATTTGTATCTTCAGCTGTCCGGTGCCTGGCTTCCCCTCTAAACAGTGCTCTTTTTGGGTTGATTACTAAGAACTAAGACAAGATGAATTAATAAGACATTTATTACGAAAAGCTGGATTAATTATTCATTTATTTGAAAGAATCCTTTCCCATAGTGAATGTAATACAACATGTACAAAGATAAAGAAATCTTACTTGGACATTTATTGTAATATAAATATTTTTCTACATGATTTCTAGAGTACAAGATATTTTAAGTTACATGTTGAGGTGGAATAGTAATATGTCATTTGTTGTAAACATTTATTAACTCCAAGTAAAACAAAGAGTTCCTACAAAAATATGAAAACCAATATTCCATACATGAAAATTCACATGATTTGTTTGAGTACACAATATGATGAATGCTTTTTTCACAAAGTAACTTTGTTACTCAATATACATACAAGAAAATAACATCAGGAAAGCCCTGCAGAGACAAGTAATGGCTTATTTCCTGACATCCTTAATGCAAAATGAGAACTCAAACTCAGTGAAATAAAAACTAAGAAAAACTGTACAACAAGATTTATAAACATTGTAGAAACTGTGCAAACAAGGTCTACGAACAGAAAATGCTACCCTTCGGGAGCATCAGTTTGTTCCCTGCATTGATTTTTGTTTTACTTTTCTGGGCATAATTTGTACAATGTAAGCACCATGGAAATGTTTAAACAAAATAAAGAAAAATGCACTACAGGCTACTTCACTGGAGAGCATTCAGTGTGGATCTTATCGTTGAAGTAAGCATGCACTTATAGTGAAAGGCAAATAGCCACAAGTGACATGTTCTCTCTAAATGAGAAAGGCATTTCATATATTTCATCAGCGCAGTGAACTTTGCAGTGAAAACCTGATTACCGTCAACATGAGCTGTTAATGAGGTGCTTCTTGTGCTCCAGGGTTTGATTCTCACAGTACCCACTTGCCTGTGTGACTGTGTCAATTAACCAGACAGTGCTTTTGGGTCAAGTCTGAAAAAAAGTCCATGTGAATCAGTGCTCTACCATAGTTAAAAAATAAATAAATGATAAATAAATAAAGAAATAAATATAAATAAAATGTTTTTAGATGGTCACTAAGGCCCAAGTAACTAGCTTTAGCCCATTTAGTACCATGCCTATCAGCTATCCTTTCTGATAGCTAAGGGTGACCTCCTGACACCATCATTATTTACAGTTCTATCTTCTACAAATCCACAGCCAGCTCTTAAAGTTCCAAAATCAAGCTCAATGAAGGCAGCTCGGAGGCAAGCAGTTCATTTACTCTAAATACGGTGATACTGAATACTCAGATTGAAGTACTTTACTCTTGCCTCACACCATCTTCCCATTATTTAAAGAACTCACAGACTTATGAATCTGACTACGCTTTACAGTCGGTTTACGATTAGGCAGCATGTGGCGTTGGATAGGCAGTAACAGTGCTGGCTACTGTTAAAGTCAGCTTTGATTGTACAGCTCCCTACAAGCCATCAGCAACTACTTAGCATAGCTCACAATTAGGGTTGCTACCTTTTCAAATGGCCAAAGTGGGACATTTTCAGGACACACATCAGATTTTACAGGTCGACACATACCCATGGTCAGTACAAAGGATAGAACTTTACTTTTTTTGCCTAAATGAAAGCTTATTCTTTTATTTTTATTTTATTTTACATCTGTTGACTGGGAAAGTCCGACTGGAGCAAGGTCCATTTACAGAGGTGTCCCGGGAGAAAAGCTCCACTATTATACTATATGTACAGTGGTAATTTTAAAAATACAAGATATTATTTACATTACAAGATATACATGCAAGAAAAACATGATTAAAGTGGTTTGTTCCAACTAACAAAAGGACTTCATTGTAACAATACAATCATCAGAGACATCACATATGCCAGTATAAATAGACAATATTTTTGCTATACAAGTTTAAGTGTGACCAGAGGAAGGCCCTGTATGGCAGTTTTGAGGAGTTGTTAGTACTGTAATATAGAGACCGTAAGCAGAGACAGTAAGCAGAATATAGAGGAAGGTAGGAAGTATTTGAGGAGAGCAGGAAAGCATTTATGTGATGCAAGGACTGAGCCAGGAATGCAAGAGGTGTGATTTGAGTGATTTTTTTTGAAGAATGAGATAGAAGGTGCTGAGGAAATATTCTGGGGGAGGTTATTCCACATTTTTGCTATGGTACGAGTAAAAAGAGCTTTACCTGCAGTGTTGTTGGCTTGAGTTATACGCAAAAGGGTTTTGTTGGATGAGCGGAGTGGACGGTTTGCTGAGTATTGGTTAAGTAGTTGGTTCAGGGCTGGAGTGGGGATTCTTTAGGATGTTATAGGTGAGGACTAGTTGGTGGTAACTAATTAAATGAGGAAGTTCTAACCACTGTAGCTCTTTTAGAGCAAGGCAATGATGGCTACGAAAAGCAGAGTTATTGGCGAATTTAGCAATTGTATTGTAACATGACTCTAGTTTGTTCATGTCTGTTTTCCTAATGTGGGTTAGGATTGGAGATGCATACATTAGGGTAGACATAAGGTGGGTTTGGGCTAGGGTGACTCATGCTTGGTCTGTTAGGAAGTGTTTGTGTTTATACAGTGTTCCTAATTTATGTATTTTCTTAATGGTTTGAGAGATATGGACATTGAAGTGAAGATCTTTATCTATTTCAATGCCAAAGAGTTTTGTATGGAGTGAGGGGGAAATTGTGGTGCCATTGTTGGAAGTGATTGTGAAAGAAAGGGGTGTGGGTTTGTATTTGCTTGGGGTGAATAGTAGTAGTTTTGTCTTGTTGGGGTTAAGAATCAGTTGGATATCAGTAATCCATTTTTCAATGGAGTTGAAGGATTCCTGAGTAAGGTTTTGAAGAGTGGTAAGGGATGGGGCTGAGCAGATTAGGGTGGAGTCATCAGCGTACTGTATGAGTGATGCATGCAGTGTGGAGGTGTGTAGTCTGTTGGTGAAAATAATGAATAGTAATGGGCCTAGTATTGAGCCTTGTGGAACACCTATGGTGGATGACAGTAAAGTTTATAGGAAACAGTCAAATGGCAAAGAGTACGATCAGAGAGATAGTTTTTGAACCAAGCAGTTGTAGAGGGGGCAAAGGATATTGATGATAGTGTGTCTAGTAGTAGGCTATGTGAGACCATGTCAAATGCCTTAGAGAGATCTAAGAATATGGCAGATACAAAGTTGTTGTTATTTCTGAGATGGTTAACCTGGTTAGGGAAAAACAGAAGAGCAGTGGTTGTACTATGGTTTGGGGGGAAGCCGTGCTGGGTTGAGGAGAGGAGATTATGTGAGGTTAAGAAATGCATCACTTGGGTATGAATACATTTTTCAAGGAGTTTGGACAGGGGGGATAGGACAGCAATGGGGCAGTAGTTTGATAGCTCGTAGGAGTTGACACCTTTGTGTAGGGGGATAATATGTGATACTTTCCATAGTTGAGGGATATAAGCTTCTTTTATGGAGTGGTTAATCAGAATTGAGACAGGGTAGGCTAGAGATTCAGCTGCTAGTTTTAGGAAATTAGTGAGTAGGCCATCAACTGCAAGAGTGGTAGGTTTTAATTTTGAGAGTAGCTTTTTGACTATGGAGGTTGGTACGGGAGAGAGAGTAAAAGATGGTATATTATTCTGGCCTTTAGTGGGGGTGGATAGAGGGTTATTCTTGTAGCAGTTTAGTTGCTTATTCTGTTTCTTGTAACATTTGGGTATTTTACATACAGAAAAAACTATTTTATGCAACTATTGCATGAAATATGGGACATAATTATGTCCTACAATCTCAGGACATTTGCCATTTTTAATATTTTTGGTCAGGACACAACTGCCGAAACAGGGACTGTCCTTTGCAAAGTGAGACAGGTGGTAACCCTACTCACAATAGAGTTATGTTTTCACTTTTAGTGTTTGTTAGTATGTCAACCAAGTGTGTTTTGATGGAATCATGTTGCTACATTGTCAGTTTAACTGTCAAAAGGCAGGGCATCACAATGAAACAAGCAAAATCCTTGCAAAATGAAAAGCTAGTACTATAACACAAAGAAACTGAAACAACAAACGTATCTCGGAGAGAAGCTGGCATACTTTGCAACACTTTAACACAGTAAAAATAACATTGAAAAAGTCAGTAATTATATATACTAACTCCATAGCCATATAACCAGAGAGACATAACTAACTTCAGGAAGTGTTGTAGTCACAAATGACACAGTTTAGTTCAACACACTGTTTTTTAAGCACTTCCTTCCATTAATGTTTCAATGTGTGAAAGGTACATTAAGCACATTCAGCAATCAGGCACTCAAAACAATGCCATATTCCCTGTTTATAAATCTCTGGTACCCTCACAACCACTGGAAGATTACAGATTACTAAACCTGTGTCCACCTAGAAAAAATATATTTTAAGGGAAGTGGCCAAGGGAGAGCCATGACCTGGGTCATATATCACAGTAACAAAGTGACAGAAATAATTTGTTAAAAAGTAAAAGCATTATTACAGAAGATAACACACAGCAGGCAATATTTTCAGCAAAGAGTAAACATAATTCCAGTAAACAAATTTATAACTTATGATACATCATTAAGGAAGTTCTAGCACGTGTGAAATAATTTTTAAACAAAGCTTAAAATCTACCTTTTGGTTA
Organism: Protopterus annectens; assembly: GCF_019279795.1. Classification (NCBI taxonomy): domain Eukaryota; kingdom Metazoa; phylum Chordata; order Ceratodontiformes; family Protopteridae; genus Protopterus; species Protopterus annectens. The sequence continues at coordinate 368,434,704 of NC_056751.1, forward strand.
AGAAGTCTTTGTGATAAAAATGTTCTCTTAAATAACTTTTTGAGCCAGTCTACCCTGTGACCGTCAAGGCCTTAACCCCCCCCCGTCCAGTTGGCCCTCCTTTCATCTATCATTTTTTGACACAGAGAGGTAGGTGAGAATTTTTTTATATGTTTTTAACTCCATTCTCCTGTTGGCTGGAAAGCACAGTTCAGTTCCCTTGATGCTTAGCCTGAGTCAGGCATCAACTTCCAAATGCTTAACAGAGTGCAGTGCCCTTTTTGGTTAGCTTATACTGTATCAATCCCTTGTGCCTTAAGCTGCACTTCTATGCCTTCCCCCAATTTCAGTCCTGCTGCAGGACTCCGACGCACCAGATGGTCACATCAGTCTCAGACAGTCACTCCCATCCCTCCTTCCCCAGCACCATTTTCAGTAGTCAAACTCTGGTCATCTGGGGCACCTCAAGTCCAAAGACCCTCAACCTGAGAGCTGGTGCCAAGATTACTTCTTAATTGCCTGATTATATATTTTTATGTAGGTTTTCAACTTTATGATTTTGAGCACACATTTTTAAGTTTTCATTGTGAAAGAACTGCTTAAATTCGATTCACAGTTAGCCTTCCAGAGAACAGATGGCTGCCTTCTTTTGCATGTGAAGTTTGTTAGTAATCAGTATGGGTACGCATCAGACCTTTTTATATCCACTGCAAGCATTACAATAACTGGGTGCCTACATTTTGTGACAGCTGACTGGCTGTTGCCAAAGTAATGCTTTATCATCAGTCTATGGGAACACAAAATGCAAATCACATAAAAACAAATAAAATGCTGGTTATCCCATGCAGCACTGCAAGCAGTTCTAATCATGGGGCATACTGATATAATTACATATGATGCAAACAGATTCAGGAATATGAAGATGAAATGCATGGGATCTAATTTCTGAGAATAAAATAATCTGTAAAAGATCAATAAAAAAGAAAAATATTGGTTATTGTAATGGTTGACATTTGTCAATATCAGACAGGGATTCCAAAGTAGTAAAGGTCTGAGGAATAAGTTTAATGTAATGGAGGTTTGGTGGGACTGTGTGACTATTTATATTGCTTACTGGGAAAGGCATGGTGAAGTGATCTTTGCAGCAATAATACGACTGAATAAAATGGGAGGATAAGACCAAAACTGATGAGGTATTAATCTGTTCAAAACAAGTTATAGATAGGTATGTATAATGAATTAATGACAAGAGACTGCTGTTTTAACCACTTTGGCTGTATATGGAATACTAAAGCCTTACTCCATAGTCATGACAGGAAATCTAAGTTCTGGGCTACAACTAACAGCAGGCTCACTCAGAGGAAGGTAAAGTTTTAGCATAACAGATGAGAAAGATAATCAGAAAGAGAAGAGAGGAAGAACCAGGGAGGTAAGGAAAGTAAGTTGCATGCAAGGAGTATAGAAGATGCACAGAAAAATGGAAATCCTAAAAGGTGATCACATTTTGACTATAGCAGAGGGGTAAAAGAAAACTCCCACTATTCTGATAAGGATCTCTGCAGCAATGTGAAGAAACAAGGCTGCTACAAGTTTACGTAGGAAGAGGAGGAAACAGGTAATGAGAAATAGCTTGTACTGAAATGTAGCAGAAAGAGTACGGAACAGGAAAGAAGTTTAGGAAAAACAGGTAAAGGGTGTAATGCCACTTTTAGAAGAGATGAACAAAATGGCCAGAGCACTGGGCTTGAAAAAGGAAGAGGTAGGAGGTCACAGCAAAAATTATACCAATATAATCAAAGAAGGGTATAAACTAGTTTGCAAATGTAAGGATAGGAGACACTGTTACTGAAAATATTGTATGCCCACCTCTCAGCTGCTATAATTTAGGCAAAGTGGCTAGTTTTTAGCCCTCAGATTTAGCCTTGCTCCTCCTAGCTTTACTGAATGTCAGAACTGGCCACAAGGACATATCCTATTACATAATTAAACTAAGCCTATATAAAGATTCCTTATCACATACTATATAGGGTCTAGTACACAAACAACTTCTACTGTCAAAAATAATAAAGTGCTCTTCTTTCTGACCCTCTGCTCTAATTTTTAAAGGTCAGTACTATGATTTTTAATCCATGGAGGTAGAGATATATGTACATGCAATGAACATTGTGTCTTTCAGTACCTGGACTCTCAAACAAATGTACTAAATGAATGTTTCATCAGAAAAAACAAATACTAAAACCAATGACCATCCATGCATCAGTCAACTATCAAGCAGTCAGAACGTTATTTATTTATTATTTACTTATTTGCATTTGTTTATCGGGAAAGTCCACTGGGCCACAAAGTACCCATTTTCAGTGGAGGCCTGGGGAGAAAAGCTCCACAAAGATACAATACATAAATTTGATTAACAAACTAAATGGCTACAACACAAGTTTAAAAATGCATACAAAGTAATAATGTTTTGAACATAATACATAATTTTTAACCAAGTAAGAAGGCAAAGTGGCTGTATATAAATCTGTCAGGAGACAGTACATGTTTTTCAAGGTGCAGAAATTAGATGGCTACCATTAAAGATGGAGGTTTTTTTAAGGTAATACAGGAGGAAGGTAGGAAAGATGGGGTAGTAGCAAGGGAGAAATAGTCAGGTTATAGGTTGTAAGGAGGTAGCACATGAACATAGCCACTGGGAGGAAAGATGTTGTCTCAACAAATTTTTGAAGAAAGAAGTATTAGTAGTGGACCTAAGTGAAGGTGGGAGTGAGTTCCAACGTCTGGCAGTGGAAAAGGAGTGGAGCAACTGACCAGCGGGGAGGCTAGGTTTTTCTATTAGCAAGAGTGTTTGATTTTCAGAGCGGAGAGTTCTATTAGGGTGGTAAAGTGTAAATATATAAGAAAGTATAGGGCAGCTGGATGGGTTGAAAATTAGTTTATGGGCAGTTGTTAGCTGAATACATGTAAGATGATGAGGAAGTTCTAGCCAGTTTAGTAGTTGGAGAGGTGTGGTGGTGGGATACGTGCTTTCCATTTGTGACAAACTTAGCAATTATGTTATAGCATGAGTCTAGCTTGGATTTAAGGATGGCCTGTATGTGTGCATAGAGAAGGGATGATAGCAGGAAGGAGGAGACCAGGGATAGTTTTGAAGAGTTTGAGGAATGTTTTGTGATGGTAAAGCATTCCTAGTTTCTGGTATGCTTTTCTGATGTTGTTGAGAATATGCATGTCAAAAGTTAAGTGTTCATCTAAGGTGACACCTACAAGTTTAGTATGTGTGACAACCTCAATGGTAGTATTATTTTGGGAGAGAATAGAGAAAAGAGTCTTTGTTTATAGTAAAGGACCTCTTAGGGATGAATAGCATAAGCTTAGTTTTATTAGGGTTTAGGGCAAGGTGGGTGTTAGCCATCCATATTTCTGTGGAGCAGAAGGCAGACTGAGTAAGTTTTAGGAGTTTGGGTGGAGAGTCAGTAGTGCAGATGATACTGGAATCATCTGCATATTGGATGACTGAGCTGTCAGTGAAAGAGGAGTGGAAGTCGTTGATGAAGATGCTGAAAAATATTAGCCCTAAGATGGATCCTTGGGGAACACCAGTAGAGGTACAGAGAAAAGGAGAGAGAGTGTTGCCATTTGGTGGCTTGTTGCCTATCAGTGAGGTAGTTCGAGAACCACTGAAGGGTTGAGGTAGAGATCCCCAAGTTGGGATAGTTTCCTCAGAAGGCGAGGGTGGGATATAGTATTGAAGGCTTTAGAAAGGTCAAGAAATAGAGAGGAGAGGAGTTTCCCGGCATCGCGAGCCCGATTTACAGTCACAGAAGGATACAAGAGTTGCGGTGGTGCTATGGACAGGTCTAAAGCCATGTTGGGTTGCTGACAGTAGGTTATTGTGAAGCAGATAGTTAAAGAGTTGACTGTGTATGCATTTCTTGAGAACCTTGGTGAGAGGGGAGAGAATGGCAATGGCTTGAAAGTTAGAGATGTCATTATTGTTTCCACCTTTGTGCAGTGGGAGGATGAATGCTTGTTTCCAGATGGTGGGCACATAAGACTCTTGAATGGACCTATCAAGAAGTATACTGACTGGTTAGGCAATGCAATTAGTGGCTTTTTGAAGGAATTCTTGGGGTAGGTAATCAGCGGCATTAATGCACGGTTTCAGTTTTAGAAGTAGTTTCTTTACTGTGGCTGTAGGGATAGGAGATGGTTAGAATTTGTGTGAGTTGGGGGTGGAGGTATTTTTAGATGGACAGTCAGAGAGGTTGGGATGATTTTGAGAGAAGCCAGTGGTGAGCTCAGCTATGAAATTTATGAAATATGTGTTGAAAAGTGTGGCTATTTCATTAGGGTAAGTAGTAGTAAGTTAACAGAACAAATTTGCCGTGCTCTGTCAACATCATTTTGGTTAGTGCTTTTAGTGAATTGAGCTACTTCAAAAACATGGGAGTATCTTATGAAAAAGAAAAAGTTTTGATGGAATGTAACAGTTCTGTTTTAAAGCATTATAAATGATTGTCGAGCATGTTTCAGCCGTTTAAATTAGGATATTATATTTAATGAAGTATGACACTGACTGCTGTCAAGTCATCTTCAAGGGCATGAAAATATCTCAAAAAATACATTTATGCCAAATCCTAAGAGTATAAAGTGCAACTTGTACTAAAGAGCACCTAAATAGGTCAAATATCAAAGGCCATATATCCTGGGTATAAGAGGAGATCCTCAACAATTAGAACCAATTGACACCATATTAAGATCACAGAGATCACAAATGAATAGAGTCCCAAGAATTTGTTAAACAAATGGCAAGAGAAGAGGAGACTAAAGTACTAGTTTTGACTAGATCAGAGTCATTACAGAAGTGGGAGGAAGAGACAAAATGAAGGGTTTGAAAATGGCACGGTGGAACTTTCAAAACTGGGAGGGAAATCCAACAATACCCCATGTGAGACATAATCCCTAAAGCCCATGGACCCCCAACACTCAATTTTACACACACACAAAGGCAGTAGAAAGCTCTTTGAAAGGTCAATCCATGACCTTGATTCTGGGTCATCCCTTAAAAAAAAACTCTTTCCTTTCAGCTAGGAAGCCCTAACATGTTGTTTTAAAGTCAGATTATGCACACTCTTGAATGTGCGTGTGCGCGCACACACACACACACACACACACACACACACACACACACACACACACACACACACACACACTGCTAGAATGCACTTGATAAGACATTATTAAAATATAGAATATAAAAGGAAAAATAAGACTTTTGATTGCGTTTTGTGCTGCAAAATCTTATGGACAGTTAGAAATAGCTATGCAACTGCCCATTAAATGAAAGTACACCCTGGGTGGACTTACTTTGCAGAGACACAGGAATTATCAGACTAAACAGATATCCTTGTAAATAAGGAAGGTTCTGAGGTGAGTGTATGTTTGACAGCTGCTAATAAAAACCTAAAATGACTGAATTTTGTGCAAAGAACTAACTTGCAGCATATGTGAGCTGAAAAAGTCTGTACCTCATGGTACTTAAGGTTACAGTTGTAGCTCAGAAGTGAACCATTTGGAGAATATTCTGAATGAAGGACTGTCTGTTCCCAGAAGAGGTCATAATATTTCTCATTTTTGATAAAAAAAAAAAAAAAGATGATGACAAAAACACACAACAGGCAACTCTGTTCATGCTTCAGTACATATTTTTTTTTCTAGAATGTGTGACACAAAGCTACTAGCTTTACTGAAAGCATTCATTCCTCAAAGGCCTGGGAAGCAGCAGGGATCACTGCATTCATGCCATCTCTTCACCATTTAAATAAGATTCGATAAAATCAAACAAGCTGCTGTTGTTCGAGATCTGTAGGCTGAGTGTTTCATCATTCAGAGAAGATGCACCCTCACGCAGTGCCATTTCATAAAGGTAACGGCAGAATTTTGGTACAATCTGTAGGAAAAGAAATGTCCACATGATACACATTCATATACGTATACAATACAAATTTACACACAGAAAAAATTTAAACACTAGAATTTTAAGCCTTTAATTACTGTTTCCATTGTTATTGTCTCCAAGGCAAATAATACTATTTTTTGTATGCAAAGAAAATGGGCTTTGTAAATGCATACATTTTTTGTACGGACATTATATTAACAAAAGAAATGGATGAGTGAGGACATTATAATAACAAAAGAAATATTTGAGTGACAGGAACTTCTCAAAGTACTGCATGAGATGCCAATGAACTCCATCTTATTTTACATCTCACGTCTGCAGCAGAGTTATGCAATGAACAACAACATATTAATGGCAGTTCAAGCCTTTCAAGACATGGGAATCTGTGACTCTGTTGTACAAAGACAAGCATCAGATGAATACTGCTTGGCAATAGTACAATAGTAACTAGCTTTGTCAACTTCTACTGCACAATAAAATGTGGAGGTTAAGGGTCCATTTCCAAAGTTTCATCTCACACTTAAGAGGACCAAATACATACTAATACCCTGAGCCTATAAACTGTACATTTCTTTTACATAACTTGGCATGGAAGTGACAGATGCTACAAGCAGTGATGAAGCTTAAGAACTTGCCATTTCACAGCAGCTAATCAAGCACTGCATGAAATTTAGAGACATCGTCTTTCTGAAATTAACCACTGGCAGTGTGATACTGTACATAAATTAATTCCTAGTAACATGCTAATGGGTTGAAGTGGTCAAAGCAATAAATATACTAAATACACCATGAAAATATTTATACAGCTAACAGCATAAACATTTTCATGCATCACATACAGGAACACATTTTGTTTTGGGTCTTCAAATGACTCTGTTAAACTAAGCAGTAAACAATCTCATCTTATCAGTGAACTTGGCATTTCATATTATTACTAATAAAGAATACTGATAAATCCCTATAAACCAAAAAACACAAAGAAATTAAAACAAAAGAAAAACTACATTTCAAAAATGCCAGAACATGATGAAAGGCTACAACAGAGATGCTTAAAAAAAAATATCAGTAGTCTCTGAATAATGTTGCCAGAACCAGTCCACACAATACAATCGCACACACACACACACACACAAAAGTCTCACATACAGAAATACAGACTGCCGCAATCATGGCCCCACATTCATATGCCTACAAAAATGCACATATACCTACACACACGTCGCATGCAAGCTCACACACACACACACACACACACACACACACACACACACACACTTTTGTAGTACTTATCAACCATGGTGTTTACAGTCCCAGTCCTGTTGTAGGATCGAATGGATGTATGCTGTTTAGACAGAGTACACTTTTTGTAACTTTGTTCCCTAAATAGAACCAAGAGCTATTCTTTGACTCACCCTACCATGCTGTTCCAATGCTGATGAAAAGTTCCAAGGAACTGCTCATGCAGTGGCCTTTGCCTTTTGTGCAGAAGACTGTGGGTTCTATTCCCACACCATTTAGATCAATTATTAACACTTCAGTGCAGTATAAAGGGGTTACTGCATTCGAGTCCTAGTGGATTAAGTTTAGAGTTAAATTTGAATATATGAGGAATATGGTTACAGGGGGGCCTATATTATAACACCGAACATTCAAAATGTCGAGTGCTCTAATATCGAACCCTAGCAATCGAAAAAAAAACATCGAACATTCGGAACAGCAATTTTTTTTCCTGGGGGGGGGGGGGGGGGGAATCGCTGTTCCACACCAAACAAAATCAGCAATCCACACACATACACCTAAACTCTTACACCTAACCCTACACTAAACTATAAACTATACATACACCACTAACTATCCACTTACCTTAACCCAAACCCTAACCCTAATGTCAGTCACTATCACAGTCACCTCACCCGCGCCCTAACCCTAACTCACCTAACCCACACGTCCACACAATTGCACACTTACCTGACTCGTGCCCTAACCCTAACTCACCTAAACCGCCCTAACCCCACACGTCCACACAATCGCACACTTACCTGAACCCAACCCACAACTTTCCACCAGAGCACTGAAATTACTGAAGCAACAGAAACAGACAGCCAAATTCTTTCCCTAGGAAAGAATTCAGTTTCCTGTTACTTTGATATTTTCTGCGTTCGCTGAAAACGGGTCGATATTAGAACACTCGACATTTCAAATGTTCTGTGTTTTAATATAGACCCCGTTACAGGGTATGTAGATTAAATGTCCTGGGGTGGACACTCAAATGCATTCACAAATGTATTTTAAAATATACTTTAAATGTATTGCAATTGTACTAATAATTTATATTTAATATTTTTGCCAGTGTTTGGTTGGCATTTGGTATGGGGATGCTTTAACACTTAACACTTTAAGCATTAATGCAGCTTTCATGTATGGGGTACAGTGGGTTGATTGGATTTAATTGAAATGTTTATTGAATAATTAAGTAGTTTTGTATAAAAATGAGGCTGCCCGAGTGATGTAACTGTTCCCTGGAAGGCAAACAAGTGAGGTACTAGGAACATCAGTGAAGTTTTGACAGCTTTAGATCATGGCTCTGTTGTGTTTTATTGTTTTTTTGCTTGTTCTTTGGTTTTGTGGTTTATTCATGTTATCAGTAGAAGTCTCATCTTTAGAAATGTCCAGTTCACATACTAAGCAGAATACATTTACCTTTGCCGAGGTACTGAAGGAGAGGGAAGAGAGGTTTGCCTTAACTGACCCTTGGTCTCAGAATAATGACAACAGGTCTGTAGCCAGGTATGAACAGCTTGAGCATTTATTAAGGAAATTATGCTGTTCTATGATACCAGGCTACTTTAGAATTATTTCAGTTTAAATGTGACCTTGAGAAGTCCGACGGTGGATTGCTTACCAGTGTCGGAATTTATGGAGGATGAGTGGAAAAGCATTTCATTACAGTGTATACTTGGGTGGTTGAAAGCCCGCATTAAACGAAATGTGCGAACTCATGAGAAAGTGCGGAATTCTATTTTATACAGATCAGCAGCAGCTTAAGAATGAATCTCCTGTGAGTATATTTGCCAGGAAAATGAAGGAGATTCAACCTCATTTAAATAAAGCAGAAGGGGAGGTTATCGAACATAACAGGAGAAAGCTGGATTGTGATATTAAGGATTATAAGAACAATTTGGTGTTTTCATGGCAATGGAAACCATGGAAGGGCAGACCCACTTTAAATGCTGCTGAAGGGAGGTCCCGAACATCGTGAGACTCATCTGTGTCCTCAGCAGAAGCCGTTTCCAATGGAAGGAAGAGTATGTAATTTGAAAATTTAAGTAAAGATGATGCAGGACGTGGAACAGCATGCCAGTCCTTGGCAATCCAAGGGGAGAGGTCAGAGATGGCAAAGAAAGACAAAAAGAAAATGAACTTTAAATTGTGACTTTGGATTTCTTTGTTTCTTCGAGTTATTTACACAGCAATCCCTATGGTGACTGTAGGTATGTGAGGTATAATTCACAGACTAAAAGTATTTATGTCAGTGATGATTTGAATATTATTAATCTCTCTGACTTAATTATTGACAAAGACGTGTAAGTTTACTAATGAAGGGAATGAAGTTTGTCCCCACTTATATTCCCAGCTTGGTGGACTTGTTTTTGGAAGTGTATGCCATTTAGACAGAGTAAATTTTTTGTCACTTTGATCCCTAAATAGAATGAAGGGCTAATCTTTGACTCACCCTACCATGCTGTTCCAATGCTGATGAAAAATTCCAAGGAATTGCTCATGCAGTGGCACATCAGGTGGCACAATTGCCTTTTGTGCTGAAGGCTGTGGGTTCTATCCCCACACCATTTAGATCAATTGCTGACATTTCAGTACAGTATAAAGGAGTTACTGCATTCCTGAGTATGTCATCCTTTGGATGAGACATTAAACTGAGGTCCTATCTTCTTGAGTTAGTGGCAGTGCAAGTGGATGTAAAAGATCCCACAGCACCTATCGAAGAGAGTAGGGGTCCTTAATTTATATATAAAAACTATTCTTACAACATATTTACAAATATTTACAAATGTACAAACCTATAGATATACAAATCTATTTACACATACTACTAATTTCCTTAACAAAAATACTAAATTTTCACCCCATTAGACTCACTCTCCTTTTTCCGTAACTAACATCTGAATTTACTTTATTGTTCCTAAAATCCATTTACCATTAAACATAGTAATGTATTTCAGTTTTTCCCGGTTAGGGGTCACCACAGCAGAAATCCGGTCCACTCATGATTAGCAGTGGATTTTTACGGTGCCGAGTTGCCAGCCCGACACCCAACCTTCAAAGAAGGCACGCCCATTCACGCACCTATCTGCATGTCTTTAACGTCACTCAACCATGGGGAGGACATGCAGACTCCACACAGAAGCCACTCCGGCCGAGAATCGAACTGGAGAACCTCTTGCTGTGAGGCGACAACGCTAACCGGTGCACCACCTCCATTTACCATTAAACATAATTTATTCTTTCATTTCATATAATCCATATGACATTAAATGACTTCTTATGTATTCTTGAACATAATCTTAACGTCTATTACAATAGCCATATTTTAATCATATCTATGTTTATTTTATCTACTTGTTTTACATCTTAAAAAAAATTTTCTTTACATTGTTTTCCACATAACTTTTCAAAAACAAGTTCCCTAGTTTTTTTTTTCTTTTTGACAATGTAAACATATTCTATCACTTTTCTTTTTATACCCTATATTTCCTTTTGCTGGGAATTTATCTTCTGCCAGTCTCCACAAAAAATCTTGACATTCCTCTTTGATTACATCACTTGCTTCTTATTCTTATAGCTATAATTTTTTTCATCTGTAAGATTTCCCATAGTTTTACATAGTAATGTTTTATCTTTACATTCTTTTACCATACTTTTCTTCTTCTATATCAATTTTTATTTTCCACAAAAATATTTTCTTGGTAACATTTTATTTTTTCATTTATAAACTATTTTTTCTTTTACTCTTTTTTTTACCATACCCCCAAATTATCTTACTTATATTTATAGAGTTTTGCTACTAATCTCTCATATTTTTAATTTATCTACTTTAACACTTTGTACAAATTTAATGAAGCAGCACATACCACTGTTTAAATTAACCCTAAACTGCCTTCTTTATTTATATACAAAACTCCTTTTTACTGTGTTAAATCTAGAACCCCAATATAAAAAATATCTGCAATAATTCCTTTTTAAAATACTGTTGGCAACATAAATGTACTTGCTATGTATGCTATTTTCCTATAATTTCTGAATTTTATCAAATACACCTTCTTTGAATAATAATGTATATGTTCTTCACAAAAAGGTTTGTTTTATGTCTTCTATTTTTTTCCTGTCTTTACAGCATCACTTAAACCTTTACTTCTCTTTAATTAAAACCATCCCCATCACCTCTAGACATTATTTTGTGCAGATTACTTATTTTATCAAATGTATTTATTTTGCAATTAATATAATGTCATCTGCATGTGTTAACAGAACTGGAATTCTTAACCCTTCAGCTGTTATATACACAGCCTCCTTCATTTTTAATTTCACATACTGTCACATTCATAACTAATGCAAAGAGTATACAACTCATTGGGCATCCCTGTCTTACAACACCTTTTATAAGCACCTTTTGGCTTACTTGGCCATTTACAAGTATTTTTACTGTATTAGTATACACTCACATACATAATTTTCTAACTTTCTCACTTTTTTCTTTCATTACTCCCCATAAGATTGCATGTCCACTTGTATCAGATGCCTTAATAAGGTCTCCTATCATGATTTTCACATTTCTATTCATAATATCATCCACAATTTCTCTATTATTAGTCATTATAACCCTTCCCCTTTCTACCATATATACTATCTTCCATAATATTTTCCATTTTAGTTTCAAATCTCCTTTGCATCATTTTCATAAAGATCTTATAATCATTGTTATTCAATACTACTGGTTTCCTGTTTTTAATTGTCTTCTATCTTCCTTCTTCCATATGAATTCAAGTATTCCACTACATAATTCATTATATATAAAACCTTCATTTAACCATTCATTCAAAATCATTAAAAATTATTTTGCCATTTCTTTAATTTTTTATACATTTCGTACCTACTCCATCTGGTCCTTCAGCTGAATCTATATTCACTTGCCCCAATCCTTTATCATTTAAAGAAATCTCTTTTCCAACTCTATTTTTCTGTTAACTTTAATTTCCATGCTTTTTTCACTAAACATTTCATGTACTTATTGTACTATACTACTCAATCTTTTCCTGAGTTCTTTTGATTTGTTCTTTTACATTTTTTATTTCTCTCATTACACTACAATCAACCTTTATTAACCTGCTTAAGTACCTTGATACTTCTTCCTTTTTTCCTTGTGAAAAATACCTTTGCTTACATAGCGATGATTGTATTTTTTCTTCATTTCTTTCATATAATTTTTTTTTGTCAAAATACTTTTTCATTATGTTCCAATGCATCATTATATGTTCTTTTATAGTTTTCTTTCTCGACTTTTCTCACATCATATTGCCACTGCAAAAAAAACTTTTTTTTATGTTTTTCCTTAAATATCATTGGCCATTCAGACCATTTGTTTTATAAACTTTTCTCATAGTAATATGATCTTTCTATAACTGTATTGCTATTTCCGTATTCATTCCATGGATTCACTTTTATCCTTTTTATTCCTTTGCCTACTTTTAAACATTCCTTCATTACCTTTAGCCATATTGCAGGATGATCAGAAAATCTTGTTTCAACTACCTCCCCTTCTCCTATTACTAAACCTTCTGTTACTATAAAAATAATCCAATTCAGTTCTATACATACCCCTTTTGTACGTCCATGAATCTTTGCCCCAAAGTTTCCACATCTTATAGCTTCTAACATTTTTCTTATGTCATTTCCTTTTGTTTTACACTTGTCTCTTAAGTCTCCTGTTAATATAGCAATCATATTTATCACTACATAGTATAAAATTTGATTAAAAGTTTTCCCTTTCTTTATAAGTATAAACATATAACGTTATAATTCTATATCCTTGTTCTTTCCATTTTAAATCTACAATGGTTAATTTTTCCAATTTTGCTAGTTACATCTAATATCTTTATTGTATTTTCACAGAATACAGCTATTCCAGAAATCTCTTATTTCTTAAATTCCAGGTTATCTTTCCTCCCCATACTTTCTCTGTTTATAATCTTTCTTCCTTTGTTAAAAATCTTGTGTCTTCCAGTATAATTACATCTAGATCTAATGTATTACACCACTCCAAACACCTACTCTTTTTACTGTATTTTTAATACTATTCACATTTACAGAAAGCACATTTTCATTTTCTTAGACTCGTGGTTTCATACGTTCATAACTAATAACTAAGCTAATTATCTTAATAGGCCATTTTAAGCTTAGCCAATTTCATTCCCAAAGGTGAGAATCAAATTCTATACCTTGTTGTCTAGGAGTCAAACACCTTAACCATTACACTAGCCCCCAGTCATTAGCTGTATATATTCTTTCATCAGTTTCATTTTTTCTTTTCTACTTATCCCTTTAAATTTTCTTTTTCTTTTTGTCTTTTATCCTTTTACCAACAGAATTATTTTTTCTTTTAATACTTCCCCATTTAGATCTTCATCACTTATTTCAGTACCTTCTTTTATATATATATATATATATATATACATATATATATATATATATATATATATATATATCTTTTTTCTCATTAATTTTTCTTTCATTTCTACTTCTACAATGTCTTCTATTTGTTCATTTTCTTCTCTTTCTTTCTCGTCTCTTATTTTCAATTTTGCAATCCATCTAAAATGTCAAGTTTTGTTACATTTATAGTATTTCAATTCACGTTTCTGCATCATGCCCCATTTCCCCACAAATATAACATTTTTTTTGTCAGTTACTTATCAAATGCCCTTTTCCACAAAAAAGAAAAAGAAAAATGTATATATATATATATATATATATATATATATATATATATATATATATATATATATATATATATTCAGTTGTTTCCAGTATTTTACAACAGCCCTATTCCTCTCCATATTTGTCATGCTTGGCATACGTATAATTTCTTCCCTTTCTATTTTTAACACAGTATTACAATTCCATCCTCCTGTCCATAAGCCCCTTTTGTCACAAACTTTTGCAATATCTGGTACTTTAAAGTTTTCAAATGTCCTTTCACAGTCCTGTCTTTCCACCTGTGATCAAATTGTACATTTTTATTTTTTGTTTCCCTGTTAAATGCTTTTATCGCATAAGGATTCCATCTTTACAGTGGTCTCCGAATTGCTCTGGTAATAACATATTGAGCTATTTGGCTACAAGCGGGACTGTGCAGTGAATTACACAGTTCTGAATCTCAACTTATGTTAGACTTCCATAAAATAAATAAAGTAACAGTTACATAAGCACTCTTTATGCCCAACATAAAATTCATTGTGCAAACATAGTACTCCATATACTAAGTAAAAAAAAAAGCTTTTTATAATGCTGGTGACAAGTATATCTTAATGCTTGTGTACCACAATGACTGAGTGAAACTGTACATTTTAAAAGCATGTTAAGAAAATATTCTTTCAAATAAGAGTTAAAGTGACATAATCATGATAAGTGACATCTATATTTAGGTTAACAAGCAGGAGAGTGTTTTTTTAATTGACATTCAAGAGTTTTCCATATTTTTAACCACTGATTTGAAATGACATAATTAAGTATATTTATTTAGTTTTTAATCATAGTTTTCAGTCTGATGACGTCTCATGAATGTATTTCTAAGAGACAAAAGTACTTAGTAAACAGCTTATTTCTTTATTTAGTTAATGTACTGAAGTCTTATGTAGCCTTTCATTCTCTGGCCATTCTGAAACATGTTAGTTTCTTTCTTATACAATACTGGTTCTATAAGCAATTAATGCTTTGACTACTTGAAATAATGTTGATTAGATCATGAATACATTCTTTCTGAATACTGTTCAGTCAAATACTTATGGCTAAAAACATTTGTGATGAACTTCTTTTTTGGCAGTAAGGCAAGCCTCACCCCCACTTGTACATTCCAGCTCTTCGGCAGTAAGGCAAGCCTCACCCCCACTTGTACATTCCAGCTCTTGATGTTGCACAACACTGGGAAAAACCGCTAACTCAATGATGGTTGAAAGTCATTTTCTGCCTTTAGTATTCAAATGAATGGCATTCAGAAAAAGTGCATTCAGCAGATTAAATGGCTAACAGTCACTCATAGGTAGGTACTAGGCTACTGGCCCAAGGGCCATAGTACACCTAGCCCAACAAGGTCTCCTGGCTTACGCCACCCAAGAAAGTTAAATTCCTGTGCCCCTCTTGAGGAGAGCCACAGAAGTGATCCCCGGGGTGTATTTCCCATCCACTCATCAAGATTTTTCTTGAAGAGTGCTAATGAGGAACTTTGCTTGACATAGATGGGTAGCTTGTTCCAGAGTACAGGAATCTATCCGTACAGCATATCCCGTTTATTGTGGTGACAAAGTTTAGGTCCAAAGAGCATCAAGCTCGGAGGAATTGGGATTTCTTTACGTGCAGCATGTCCAACAGCTCTGGGTTTAACACAGCTTTATATGTTAGGCAGAGATCTCCCCGGAGTAGGCGATATGCTACAGAGTAAAGCTGGAGTTTTTTTGAGACCGTCAGTGTAGGGCATCTGTTTGAGGTCAGTAACCTCTTTGTGAGGTACTCCACTGTTTACTCATTAGAAGTGACATCTTTCAGTAGGACCAACAACTTGCTGAGTGTCAGTTTATGCATTACGAAAAGGTCCATTACAAACACCAGTTTGCGTGTTAATTATGATACTGTACGCTGCAATATTTATCAA
Organism: Protopterus annectens; assembly: GCF_019279795.1. Lineage (NCBI taxonomy): Eukaryota > Metazoa > Chordata > Ceratodontiformes > Protopteridae > Protopterus > Protopterus annectens. The sequence continues at coordinate 368,450,582 of NC_056751.1, forward strand.
ATAAATGATGTAATATCAAATAATGTGATATCTGAATATCTGTTGAGTCAGCATGAGCATTCCATTGTTTTTTCTTTTGCGCTTCAGAGAATTTAGTCAATTCTGAACTGATTGGTCAGAATCAGAGCAAATAAGGTGCGATTAACAGAAGAAAATAAATCTTTCTGATGACAGCTATGTTTTCATCCTCTTACTGCAGTCTGTTTCCAACAAACTATCTAAAACATGCAGATTTACCTGACTACTTGCCCTAAAGTGAAGCAGATTAGTCAGCAGCCTACCAGTGTATGGACTCGGCTGCTATTTTGTTCTATATTTTTATGGCCCTTTGCCAGCCTTGCCCATATGACTCCCACTGTAGAAATTGCATTGTCCTGTTGCTTAGCAATTCATCTTGTTTTGCTGGTTTTGGGGTAAGAATTTTTTTTTTATCAGGCATGCATCATTGCTATGCTGTCTGTCTTGTCAAAACTATTCACTACCACAGTGCACAAATGTTCCTTGCAGGGGTTACATTGGGGGGGGGGGGGGGGGAACTGCATTCTGGAAGTTGCTGGACAAGCTAGTGTACTATTCAGAAAATCTTGGTTACACCCCACTGCTAGTCTGGGAAGATTAAAGCAGGTATGAATGCATTACCCATAAGGGTAGGATGGTGACTGTCTCTTAAATCACTTGTTGGATACCTTACAGGTTATCACCTAGGAGATGTAACAAATTTGGATTTAACAGGACTGTACATAAAAATGCAGGCAAAAAGATGTACACTTAGAAATGTATCCCAAATTCACCCTATGATAATTGACTTTGTTGTTTAACTACTTTGCAGGTTAATACACCTTAACACATTAAAGTTTTTTTTACATTTCTTTCTAAATGCTTGAATGTTGTTCTTTTCTTCTATCTTGTAGCACATTCACATTATTTTCTAATGAGGCTTGAAACGGAGGCCAACCCTGCGCCTACAGAATAAGTTGGTCTCATTTGTACTTAGCAAGTAAAACACTGCTTTGGAGATGCTGAACTTCATATATTTTTACCATAAGGCCCAGGTACAGACAGAACAATGTACATACATCAGACTTCAAATTTGACTAAAACTGAAACATGTTCCTATCAACATAAGATGGCAAAGGCCACACCCCAGAGTCCAGCAATAAAAAAATATCATAGCATCTTTATAGCACGCAGTACATTTTTTGTTGACAAACATCCTCTTACAGATATGTCATTTTAAGACATGATACCATTATAAAGGCTGCAGATTAACTCATGTACAACATATACTTTAATAGCATACTTACCTTTACTAAAATTAACTTTTTTTCCTTATACTGCAGATCAGGCAAATGCTGTCCAAAACAGAGATATATTTCAAACTTTGGAGAGTCGATCTTGTTCTCCATGAAGTTTTTCCACTCTGTAACATTTACATTTGAAAGCAGTCAGAATGGTGTTCACCTTACAACACTTACATGACAAATATTCATAAGGCTAAAGCAACAAAGTCAGTTCTAGTAACCCAAAACCGTAATGAATAGGGCTCATAGCATACAAGACAGTGAAAACACATTACTGGTATTTATACCTCATAACTGAAAGTAACTCAGTTTTCTAAAAACCCTTTACTATGTCAGTTTGATGCTGTGTCCACATGAACAATGTAAAGAGAAATATTTACCTGACTGCTGGGATGCAGACCATAGCACTGTGATGTGCTGTAACATTACTGCAGGAAATACATTTGCTTACTTTATGCGCCAGGTATTATATGAGAACTTGTTTATGAGTACAATTTAAATAAGGTGAGAAAAGATGGAGTGGTGCAGGCAGTCAGTTAGTAGGCCACCATGTTACATACATTACTGTTCATTCTCATAGCCAAATGGCACAGAGTGTCTGGGGTAATGCCTGACAGTGTAAATCCAAAGGAGACGAATCACCATCATTGTGATCAACCTCTCTTTCCCTATTTTTATATGGGGTTGTGGTGCCATATCAACACTAGTCAATGTGATCATATCACCTAGTCAGTGATAACATTGCCGAGTAGTTAGCCATGATGCAATGTACAAAACAATGGTGTGAACAGTGCTTCTTTATGGCACAGAAACCTAGTTAGTGAAGAAAGAGCAGCTGAAGAACCTTTAGGTATTTGACATGAAGTGCCTGACACTGGCAGGAGGATGCACGCTGTGTGACACAGAAATGAGGACATCATAGCAGAAGCCAAAGTAGCCCCAATTACAGAGGAACACACAGTTACTGTTTAATGGTTGGGATAGTCGGTCACCAGCAGTACTCTGAACATACATGTTGGATGAGTGGAACCTGATCATTTAGGAGTTTTGATACCTAGGTTATACATAATTGCCATGTAGTGTACGAAACATTGTAATTACACTCCAACATCAGTAAATAGACAAGTTTAAGCACCTTTCTGATGTCAGAAAGATGCTTAACAATTGTGAATCACCCTCTCAGTGCTTATTATTCTAATGCTAGAGGATTAACAGTGCTCAGTGGCAACAGAAGAATGGTGGGAAGACGTTTATTTGGATTTAAAAAGTCCAGATGTAGTGTTTACCAGATTTTTGATGCTCTTCTTTGATTTCCCCTCTCAGTGTGGCACAGCTTAGTATGTTATGGCTTTCTAAGCTGTAAAACTCTTACTGCTACTACACTGTTCAACAATTTACTTTTTTCCTAACTTTTGTAGAACATGGAAGCAGGTAAAGCTCTATTCACTATGTAGAATTATGATCAGGTCTTTCCGATCATAACCCGGGATGTTACAAAGTGTTCTTGACATGGATATCAAGATTCAGCTCCAGAGCTTCACTCTCAAGATGAATTTCTTAGCATCCATGTCTTGAAAACAAACAACCTGGTTATGAGCAGAGATCTGAGCATAATCCTCTATATCAGAGTTTTATAAGGGAATTCTGGAGTAGATCTACTTAACCACCCTTCAGCAAAGTTTTTGTTCCAGATTAAAAAAGTATTTCAGTAATGCTATCAGATTGGGCCATGTTCCACTGCCATTCATTGACCACACAGGATTCCCTTAACCTAGTTTAAGAAGTTAACTCACTGCTAATGCAGACAGTGTGGCTCCCAAGTGGCCACCTCTGACATAAAACCAGTGAGTTTATTTCTACATCCCTGTGCCCATTAATTCTAGGCCATACCACTTACTGTACAGACAAGAAACATCCCCAGAATGTTGATATACTTGAAATGGTGGCAGAGCGTACGCAAAAAGGACCCACTCTAGAAGACAGTCAAAGACATTCAGAAATGGAGTGTGTGTGTGTGTGTGTGTATATATATATATATATATATATATATATATATATATATATATATATATATATATATATATATATATATTATATATAACAAATACAAAATGGATGCCCCCAGAATTGCGATATTCTTGAAGTGATGGCAGAGGGTAGGTAAACATGGACCAACTCTAGAAGGTTCTTCTAAAAATCTTCAGAAATAATGAGCTTATAAATCAGAATGAGTTTATAAATCAGAATGGACCTACTTCTGCAGTGGGTATAACCAAATGGATGACCCACAGACAGTGAAATGACAGTGATGGCTATTTAAGACAAGGTGCATTTTTCTGAAAGTTCTGACTTTAGAACTTGAGAACTGAACAGTGTTTGGTGAAGGTGTGAATTGTAGACTAGGAGGCTGTGCTATACATCTCAACTATGAATGCATTCCTGAAGTAAGTGACAGACGCAGGGACCTCTTCCTTGGAATACACTTCACAGCAAGTGAAAGAGAAAGTAGCTGGCTTGTAGCAATGGACAGTAGACAGTGTGGTTAAATAAACACATATACATCCACTCACCTACTGGCTTCCCTTACTAAGCTGAAGCAAAGGAATCAAAGAGTGTTTTGAACTTGTATACACCTCTAACCTTTAGAGGCCAAAACAGATAATACCTGTGAACTGAGTGGTACACAACAGCCTCTCTGCCCCTGTTCTGAGGTTCAGACTATATTGGATACAATAACGGAGAGGGAATTCAGACACCACCATCAGCATTTAGCCTTAGGGCACCCTGTCTCTAAGAAATAATGAATGTCTCTCTCTACACAGTAATGCTTATAGCTCCCAAGTATTCCTTGCCAGTGTAACAACCAGCAATGACACTGTACTTCAGGAAACCGTCTTAAGGGCTACTACATAGACTGGATTATAGGACTGATGTATCGAACTCAAACATAACACCTCAAGTCTAAGGACAACTGACATTTATATGGAAATTTCACATAAGAGGCTCCTCAAACAAGCTGCATGGTCAATATCTGATTATTGTAATGACTGCCTTCTACAATTTATGTAAGGCTAAGAGAGCCAAAGTGCATCATCTGCCTACGTAAAAACATTTAATGTCAAAAAAGAGCTTTGGTAGGATCTACAGTAAATGCTCCAAATCAAATTTATTGTTGAATTGAAACACGTTTCATTAATTTTTTAGGCAAATATAACTTCAGGTGGGGACAGTCTCCCAATTAGTAAAATCTACTCTGAATTTCCTGCACCTCATGGTAGGTTTTATCAACTTAGAGGAGTTTCCAGTATCTGAAATATTTGGCAAAACAAATTCACTCAATTCTGCTTCATCATCTCTGTCTTTGAGCAATAGCTATGCTCCCTGCTGCATAGCCTACACAATCCTAAATCAAAGCCAACCCAGAGAATATACTTGGATTTTTGACCAAGAAACAGAAATGCTTCCACATGCCCTTATAAAATGAATATGTATGACATGCTAAAATTACCCGAGTAACGCCACTGACAACCCAGATATGAAAGAGGGGAACTACATTCTCAGACATATTCACGAAAATGTTTCAAAAAAATACAAAAAAGAAAGTCACAGTTCGGAATTCGGACCTGGATTTGACCCTTACTGGCCATGGAAAAGAGGACTTGTAGAAGATCCTTTAGGGTTTATGAAGATGTTTACTAGGATGGCAGAACTTAATTTACTCCATCTTTGGTCAACAGATGTGTTTAAAGAAGAGGCTGCATAGACAGGAAGAATGCCTTCACTACCCGGTTCTGACAAATGAACACTCTATAGATGAAACAGCACATTAAAAACACTGAAACAACACATACCCATCACTCCACAAACCGATCCGTCTGAGAGGGAACCCATTTTCTGAGCAGGTCACATATATTAAGACAAATACAGATAGCCAAGAATAGGCTATGTTGATAAGAGTCTGTTAAGGTTTTTTTCCAGCCTTGGAAAGTGGGCCATTAATAGATGAACAGAGGAAGCTTGTGATCTGCAGTTTTTTGCATGATCCTCTGGACTTCCCTGCAAACAAGGTTAAGACTTAGTGTCTACTGTTTGTTTAGGCAGTAATCAAGGTCAAATCTCTGCAGAAAGATGCATGACTTGATAAACTGCTTAACATCTAGCAGAGCACACAGCAGCACCACCTTTAATTCCTGACCGTTTCTAATGATAAACTTTTTCATGGAACCTCAACTGCCTTCCTAAGCTATGCTGGAGCCCCCACGTGTTCCCCACCTCAGGAGATGCACATCAATAACGGATTCAGACAATGCATGAATGCCGCTAACAAGAATGTTTACTAATGTCATCAACCAAGGGAAAGACTGATGGTAGGAATAAACAGCAGGAAGCCTTACGATAGGTGACAGCACTGGAGCCCCCACGTGTTCCCCACCTCAGGAGATGCACATCAATAATGGAATCAGACAATGCATGAATGCCGCTAACAAGAATGTTTATTAATGTCATCAAACAAGGGAAGGACTGATGGTAGGAATAAAACAGCAGGAAGCCTTATGATAGGTGACAGCACTGAAGCCGTTGGAGTCCAACTGTCATACACTACACTCCCATAGTCAACATTCTAAGGGGACTGTGAAGATTCAGTAGGCCATAATGCAAAGCAAAGTGCAGATGATTATAAGCTTTAACACCGTTATGAGTAGATGGCTAAATAGCTGGACACCGCAGCTTTTAAATTTGTTAAACAGCTTACTTTGGAAGCCATCATTATTTTCTTATGAAGTGGATGCTTAAGGGCTGACAGTGTAGCGGATAAAATGCCTACAGTCTGAGGCCTACACATTTCCTTGGATACATGATCCTGTGATTGGGTATTGAGCAGCAAACCATTTCCTCCCCTCTGGGGCTGCCATCAGTATTGAGAATTATTTAGCAAACACCTTTGATGTTGATGAACAAGCGTCTTGCAGTTGAACATCTCCTTCCCTCCTCAGAAAATGCAGGCACTTTTGAGGAAAAAAAAAGAAAATGCAGGGACTTCAGCATCTAAGGATTCTGATGTGCTAATAACTGTCCATTATACCTGTTGGACACACCCAGAATATCTTCAGCAACAGGGAAAGATGGACTGGAGTCTGACCATGCTGACATTGGTGTAGCAGATATCTTTATCTAGGACAGGTCTGTATCCACAATTGTTTTTAGGGACCAGAAGTAAGGTGATCTTGCAGTTGCAGCACAGTATTACGACAGTGAGCTGTAGTTCGTATGGTACAGAGTTTCATTCCTTTGGCCCCCACTTGCCTGCTGTGAGATCTTGGGCAAATCACTTAACCAAACAATGCTTAGGAGCAGCTGGGATTATGGGCTAGGCTCCTTAATGTTCCCATGGACTGCAAGCTCAGTAACTAACTGTGAACGTGTGTCAGAACTGTATCCCAACTTCTGCTTCACCAGTATGCTTTCCAACACCACCAATGGTTTGCAAATAGTAGAGCATGAATGGCTTCTCTCTTCCTCTGACTTCAGTAACTTTCAAAATGGTATGCATTACCAAAGCAGTGACAGTAATGGTGTCTCATATTTAGCAAACCTCCTGCCTATTCAGTCCGGATTTCTTGCATCAGCTGTCAGAAATGCTGAGGCCAGTGGAGGTTGACAGTAATCTTATTTGTGAATAAGGAGCCAAACATTGATGCTGTCTTGGATTAAGATGGGGAGAGGAAACTGAAAACGGTAAGGTTTATTTATTTTTTTACCAGCAGCTTGGTTGGAAGGGTAGCTAGTACATCCACACTCTCTTAAACTAAACTCCAACATAATTCAATACGGACTAACATACCTGCAAAGGCCAGTACACACTTTTTAAGGACATAATGATTAGTGTCAAGATTCCTCCAATCCTGCAAAATGGCAGTTTGTGTAGAAGGGTGACAAGTGCATCCACACTTTGATGGCCTAAATTTCAAGTCAATCCACTGGAAACCAATAGAGCCGAGATGGCCAGACCATAGATTCCTGCAACTTGTGAAAACGTAGTCAAAAATATGATCCTTCGGTGGAGGATGAGTGAGGAAAAAAAATCATCATCCTTAGCAGTTTTGCGTGAAAACTGATTCTTTGTCACTATAAGAACAAATTACACTGAAGATGTGACACAAAAACTTTGTTTCCTACTTTGCTTGGCAGAATCCATAGTTTTATTTTTTGTGCCAAAAAGCACTATTGAGTAGTAAAGAACATGCAGGAATGTGCATGACTGTAAACACAGATTATGCCTATATTGGTTAACTAAAAGTTGGATAGGTCTGATCCAAGGGTTAAATGGATGAGTAGATGAATGTGGTATTAGAAGACCTTCGCCATTTGTATAAGTCTTTTTGCACATGCTCTGTCAAGTCAACAACATCCAGAATAAAGTCTCAAAAACTGTCAACAGTGGAACAATGACTGGGTTCATAGGTTGGTACTAGGCTATCAGCCCTAGGGCCTATACAAGCCTAGTCATAACAATTCCCTGGCTATTTCTTCCCACACTATTTACTTCCCTGGACCCCTGTCTAGCAGGGTGACTGACGTGATCCCCAGGGTGAATTTCCTTTCTCCCATCCAATCAAGGTTAATTTTGAAGAGGGCCAAGGAGGCTCTCTGCTTGACATGTATGGGCAGTGTATTCCACAGTCTGGGGAGTCTCTAGGTCAGGAACCTATCCCTCCAGCATGTTTTGTTTATTATGATGACAAGGTTTAGATCCCTGGAGCGTGTGGCTCTGAGGGATTGGGATTTATTGTGTAGCATGTCCAACAGCTCTGGGTTTGACATGGTCTTGTATGTCAAGCAGAGATCACCTCTGAGTAGACGATATGTGACTGAGTACAGCTGGAGTTTAAGGCGGTCAGCATAGGGCATCTGCTGTGAGGTGGTGGAAGCAATAATTCTAGGAATGACTCAAATTGATCAGCAAATGGAATTGTAACTCTGCTGAAGATCAAGCTGTGGGGATGAACCCCCTGGTACCACAGTTGTATGTTGTTTCTAAGGTGGGAAAAGTAGTTCTGGAGCCTAAAAGCACCATGGGTGAGCAAAATGTGCCAGGTGGGTGTCAGGTTAGATAACCAGAATCTGATCTGAAATGCAGGGTTTGGGGGTGTCATCTCACTACTGCTTCTGTAACAGAATGAAAAACCCAGTGTCTTATGCCCCTGAAAACATATCACTATTTGACTTCAATAAGGTGACTGACGAAAGACTAGGACCAGTGCAGCCATGGAAGATTGAAGATGAACCAGACTTGGAGGCTTTAGGCCTGGGACTTGTACTCCATTATAGCCAGTCTCTTGATCTCATGCTAAGTATCCTTTGACTGAAGACTGAATATACCCAGTCAACAATTATTCATTTTTCTGGCCTTCCCCAGTTTCCATGCCATCCGAGTGAAGTCACATCAGGGACATCAGGAAGACTTTGATCTGTGATGGATACTCCAGACAAATCACCTTACTTTAACTCTTGCACTTGGTGCAGTGCAGATGATATGATGATCCAGTCATTGATGGCCATTCTATTTTTGCATCGGATAGCCACACAACTGCTTTGAAGATTTGGGGATCTTGGGCTTAGGTTTTTCTTAGACATCAAAATCTCAAGATTTTCACTGTAACAACTATTAGGAAAGGCTTCAGATAGTATGTAGTATAAGTGGTAGGAAATAAATGGGTGCATTGACTATAAGATTACCCTTTAAACCTGGTTCAGGAATGTTCTACATGAATACCAATACTCGACTTTTATAACTTGGAAAAATCTTTCACAGAAAGATAATTCCACTCAAGAAGTCTCATGCTAAGATCAGTCTTGAATTTTGATGGGTATGGGGGTGGGGGGTGGGGCTGACAACCAGGCTAATGACATACTATTTCCACATCAGCATTCTCTGCCAGTCCTGAATTCATATGTTCAGCATTTTATAAGTACAGAACAGACAAGTTCAGGCAAACTGAGTAAACATGCAATACGACCAAGTGAAAGATCCAACACTGTTTATTGCCCTCTCTCTAGCGCCTCGGCTCACGCCTTCAAGGAGAATTCATTCTCCTTGAAGGCGTGAGCCGAGGCGCTAGAGAGAGGGCAATAAACAGTGTTGGATCTTTCACTTGGTCGTATTGCTTGGATTATCTTCTTTTTTATTTTTGGTTGTGCATATATAAACTGAGTAAACATCTTGGGAAGACAATCCTTGAGATTCATGGACAGGTAGCACTAGTGGCATGCTTTATATGAGCAGCAACCCCCTCATGGTAACTTTCTGAATTAGAACACTCTATTCCAAGAGTTGCAGCATCACCACCGAGTGCGGTCCCACTGGCTATGTCACCCATGTACTCTTCCTGAGATGCCTGCAGCTCATGATTTTCTTACAAAATTGCTCAGCTGTGTAATTCACCACGGCTGGCTGAGAAATTTACTCTGCCATAAGATGGCAGTCACCAACTGACGGCAATGGATAAAGCCACACTACAAACAAGATCAGCAGAGATCTAGGGGGTATTTGTGTGTGCAGCATGCCTACTGGGAATATGAATGGAGTCAGATCACTGTGTGTATATGTCTGGATGGTCACAGCAGGGCACGCCTAGGTAGGGGATCATAAGTGTGGAGATGTGTGTCCCAGCATGTGTGTGGGTGAATGGGTGTGTGTTTGATGTTGAGTGGATGTCTTTGTATGTGGGCTGCTATACCCCTCAATGTCACTGCTCAGGAATTTTGGACTAATAAAAATAATGAGGCGATAAAAGGCCAACATGGCATTACTAACGGACTGTAATTCTCTGTGATTTACTGGAAGATCTCAAATTTTACAAAGAAAATCACGGCCATTTTGTAAACTTCTGGACAGCTGAGAGGTATCATGTCTGTGTCAACACGATTCTGTTATAATAAGATTTCTAAATTTGCAACCAAAGCCAAATTCTCCTCCCATAATCGTACTGCCCTTCATTTGTTAAATTGGCTTGAACTCTCCAACCATATAGACTATCTCCAAATTACTACAGCCCACAGACTAATTTTTCAACCTACTAAGTGCCCAGCATCAACCAACATCCTTCAGCCTTACACACCTCAGAGAACTCTTAAGATCTACTCACCAAAACCTAATCACTGTCCGCACACCCAGTCATCCTACTGGTCAGCTTCTTCTATCCGTTTCCTTCGCTAAACCATAGAATTCTCTTCCTTCCTCTCTAAGGACTTGTGAAAACTTTAAAACTCCGCTACATTCCTACCTTTCCTCTAGCAGGAAATGCAACTGCACTCTCCCCACCTAGCCTAATAATCAATCCACCCCTTAAACTCCTGACTACCTCTGAGTACAAGCTAACCCAACATAAATGTACATATTGTAAATAACATAACATAATTGTACGTATTATAAATAACCCATCCCACCTTTTTTTTTCTCTCTTTTCCTTCTAAGTCTTTATTCTCCCTCTCACTTTAAGTTACCACTGCCATCCTAAATATTTAGATACTATGTAACCAAAGATTTTATTCCTGTTCTCTAGCATGAAATGAAATTGTTAGTGTCTTCTTTACTATGATTGTATATGTAACTAAACCTGGCTAACTATGCAATGTGGAGCTTTTTCTCCCCGGTCATCAAACTGGAAATGATAATAAATAATAAATGGTTCAGAGGACACTTCCACTGCAATGTGCTTTTAAAAACACACAATATAATGAAATCTCCACTCTGTTCTACTTTCCCAGAAGTACTGACATCACAGATGTGAGGTCTTTCTCATTGTGACTTATGTTCTTTGCATTTGCCATAACTGCAAGAACTGACTTACCTGTATTTAGCCATTTACATGAATATATATATATATATATATATATATATATATATATATATATATATATATATATATATATATATATATATATAGTCTATATTACCAAGTAGACAGGGCAAAACAGCGAATGCCCTAATGTCGACACATATTACACGAAATGTCAATATTTTGAACGGCCAAAACAGTGATTTTTTTTCCCCCCAGACCAGCAACAAAAAACAAACCAAGAGACAAAATAAAGTGGGGAGCTTTGCTCCCCACACCCCCTACTTAAATACACCAACTCTGAGATCACACTACAGTGGAGGAAACTGCAAATTCCTGACAACAGCCCAGCTATTTTTTTTTTCCCCGGGGGGGGGGGGAAATCGCTGTTCTGGCCGTTTGAGATTGCGGCACTTCGTGTAATATGCATCAGTGTATGGGCGTTAGCTGTTTTGTCCTTTCGACTTGGTAATACAGACTTCATCACTCTCTCTAGATTTATATATATATATATATATATATATATATATATATATATATATATACATATATACATACATACATATATACATATATACATATACATATACACACACATATATATATATATATATATATATATATATATATATATATATATATATAGGAACCTTAAATTTGGTTGAAAGTTCATAAAGTTGAACATCTGTAATGCCAGCAGAAATGATCGAATGATCATATGATTGCTTCTTTTGTCACTACTTTGATGGATGTCACTGAAAAGTTGAGAGAGGAATGGAGGAAATCTATCTTCATCCTGCTGCTGTGTGATATTGGAGTTGGTATATATAATTAGCAGAGATATGGTGGGTGCAGGGGAGCTTTTTTTCTCTCTCTCTGATGTGACTTTTGATCTTTTGGCATCTATGTTTTGCTGTTCGATCTGCTGGTAATTCAACATTTCAAAGAACATCTATTTATATATATATATATATATATATATATATATATATATATATATATATATATATATATATATATATATATAGGTCTACATGACAATGTCAACTTTGAGAACATTGACAACATATATTTAACCCTTCTGGCACTTCACATTATCAAGGTCTCCTACTGTCGATGTTCCCAATATCGAAAACAGCTGAGACTGAATTGACCGCAATCACACATGTGCATAACTGAAATGAAATAAAGCAGTAGTGTAGACAACTCAATTAAATGTAGTGTGACCTCAAATCCAAAGTGCAGAAACTGAAACATATCTGTACATTTGATGAAGAGTGAAGGCACAAAAACAGGTAAATACACACACTACATAAAACATATGCATCATTCCATTAGTACGCATGCTAGTGCTCACACTTTTAAAAGCATGGCAACTGTGTTAAGGAAATCCGTTATGCAATACTCAACTTTATGCTATATTACATGGCTGTCCTGCTGAGTTCATTCCTTAACTTTTCTTTCTACTGTGATGATGGGCAGCCTGCACACATTCTAATCCAAGTTTCCTCCACTCTGTTCTGCTTTCTCAAACGTACTGACATCACAGATGTAAGGTCTGTTATTTGTCTTCCAAGTAGGCAGCAAATCTATCCCTCACCTCCATAGCATTGTGTACGTATTAAAAGTAACTCATTCAGAATGGTTATAGTCCCAAAGAAAATGGGGAACAATGGTGTATATCTGGTTGTAGATGTACTCCTTGTAAATTTTCATGGCTTGCCAAAAGTATTTCGGTCAGTAAAATAACATAACAATCCTTTGCCTTTAGGAAGAAAATTGTCACAAAGCACATTGAAAACAGTCATTTCCTTTTCTTGCAAAGAGGATAAAGCTATTAGTTTCTTGACAGCCAGCTGAAATTGTACATATTTACCACAAAATGGTGTTAAACCTAGGCCACTATTTACAGTCAATTGCCTAACTGTGATAGGGATATTCCTGATGCTTACAAATGATCATAGCAAAGGTGAAATTTATAGTGGTCATTTACACAAATGCAAAAGGCCTAAAAAAATAAATGACATGCAAATGGGAAATGTTGTAAACCATAATATGCTAATGAAGCCATTTTGCAATTCATACTGTGACATCCCTGCAGTACGCACATCTGTTAACATCACTGCTTCGCCTTTAATATTGGAATTACAAATCATAAACTCATTTGTCCAAGTATGCTCAAGTACTTACGTGACAAACAAATTATTTTCCCCAGCAACCCCTTCATTAGATTGCAGTTAGGTGACCATCCACTGCTCTGCTGTATTTATCTGTGCAATCCACGGATTTATCTGTTGCATTCTGCTAACCATAAGTACAATTTTATACTGTATTTTGCACTTTTAAACTGTATTTTTGCTAATTGCTGCTGATTTTTTAAAACTGTTCTTGCTGATTTGTTGCACTTTGTTGTAGCATAGACTAGATTCAGACCTGCTGAATCTGGTTCTATTTGTTAAATTGAGCACTAAACCAGGCTAACTTTTATTGGAGAGGGCCCCCCTGCACCCTTGTGGCAGGAGAGTGCAGTTAGGACTCATCTGATTGAAGGCTTCTGACACAGGTCTCAGTTTTGAGCTTTTTATTAGTTAAATTGTTTAATTTAGTTTGCTCACTGTTGCTACATAAGCCCGTTGCCTCCCCCATAGTGCATTTTTTAGGTAAGGTCTCAAGAGCAAAATTTCCACTGTGAAAATATCACTCACAAATTAAAGGTTATGCTGCTAAACACTAGGAGTTTAAATCATAAACTGCACTCTGGAAGCACTCCTCTCGCTGAAGGATGCTGATATCTGTGCAGTCACAGAAACTTGGTTCAGGGCCACAGAGAGTGCCCCGGCCCTGCAAGGCTACAATGCCTTCCACACTTTGATTGCAAAATGAGCAGAGCATCTATCTTCAAAGATAAATACACATCTAGACTGGTTAGACAGGAAACTCCATGAAGTTACTCCAAGTTCAACTAACTGTGGGTAAGACCCCCTCAAGACATCATTAGCTACAGGCCCCCTTCAATGAACTATACCCATGCTACTTATTTGGACCTACTTGAGTCAAATTACAACCAAACACTCTATTCATGGGGCATTTTTAACTATCCCTCCATTTACTGGAAAAACTTATACAAGTACTAACATGCTTGCACAAAGGTTCTTGGACTTTAACACTAATACCCTGGAACAAATAGTATGCAACCCCACAAGGGGCTCAAATATTCCCAACCTGGTCCTCACCAACATGGGTGATTGTTGCACCACCACAAGTATAGGACTCACATTGGTTAAATCTGATCACAAATCAGTCACATTTAAAGTAGCTATATAACACCTGAACCCCTCATGTGAAATCAGGCTGAAAATTTTCACCAAAGCTAATTACACCCTCCTAAGGGATAGCATAAATAATTTCTAAGCTCTTGTTCCCACACATGGTATGGACAACTATACGAAGTTATACACAAGTGCCTTGTACAAAACACTTACACAACTGTATTGACACAGCTGTACCCGATAGGAACAAAATAAGATCCACAAGAAAAAAACAAGCCTCCCTGGTGGACATCTAGCATTAATAAGTTAAGAAGAAGTTGTTGTCTAAGAATAAAAAAAGGTACCACCATTGGAAGAACACCCTCCTGTGATTGAACAAACAAATAAGACAACTTGTATAATCCTCTATGGGAAACTTTGAAAAACAAATTAGCAACCATAGCCAAGGATAACCATAAGGCATTCTTTACCTATATCCGTAACTTAAAAGGTAGAACCCAAAAGTGTGCTGAACTAGCTGTGGATGGCATCACACACACTGATCCTGTGAAAACAGCTAACCTATTAGCCGACAGGTTTGGAAAAATATCACCCCCTACCCTCCAAACATTCCGCAAAGCATTCCCTCTATATCTCCCCCACCTTTCATTTCCAAAGAGCAAGTCATTAATGCTCTCTCAGAGGCCAAAAACACAGCCTCTATGGGACTGGATGGCATAAAGGGCTGCATTTTAAATGGTCTACAACATGAATTAGCAACTCCATTAGGTACTCTCTTCAACCACAGCCCGAGTACTAGTTTTGTCCCTGTTGAATGTAGAACAGCAACTGTCATCCTGCTTGCAGACTTATAAGCCTAACCAGCCTCATCTGTAAGGCCGTAGAATGAATCATGGACCTTATAAATAAGGATATAGGTGATCTCCAAACCCTTGATCCGACAGTTTGGTTTTGTCAAAGGCAAATCATGCCTGTTAATGCTCCATTAATGTTGCCTTTTATATGCTTTATGCAATGATTTCAAAATCACATATAGCATGTTTTACTCTTGACGTGCGAGTTGCACTGCAAAGCAGTTCATACATGCACTGCTAAAAAGTTAAGACTTTAAAAACATTTTAGACATTATGCAGCAGACTAGAGGCAATGTTTTAGTAATGCCAAAATAATGAATACATTCATTAATGTAGTTGTCTACACATACTGTCCTTAGGAATGTTCATCAGTTAGCCATACTGTTGCATGGCTAATATGCTTCAGGTTATCGTCTGTTGATAAGACAACAATGTGCTTACCTATTGTTGTATTGCACATATGTCACTGCAAAGAAATACCCACACGAGTAGAAATATATCTGTACTGTCTAGTGACACTTCCTGACCAGCACAGTGGTTATCAGACGCTTCCTACACATCTTATTCAGACGACTCAACATTAATGTGTGGACTCAACAATAAATAAACTCCAAGACATTACGCAAAAATCCTTCTACTCTGTAGAAACCTGGCTCAAAGAATCAAACCTCCTACTCAACTCCAAGAAAACTAAATTAATGCTTTTTACCTCAAAAAGATGCCAAAATTAAATGCAGTCTTACCATAAAGGTCAAGAAATAATGTTGTCATTGAAAAATTTTACCTCAAAAAGATGCCAAAATTAAATGCAGTCTTACCATAAAGGTCAAGAAATAATGTTGTCATTGAAACTAACTCACAGTAAACTTCTAGGTGTTATAATAGAGGACAATCTCAAATATGAGCAACATATATTGTATGCTTTTAAATCTACACATCAGAAACTAGGCTTCCTTTATAGGATCAATGGATTCCTTAGAGATACTGCAAGAAAAACTCTAGCCACCACCTTCTTGCTGCCAAACTGTTATACACCGCTCCTGTCCTAACAAACTTAAATAATATTCAAAGAAACCTGCCTTCTGCTACAAAAAAATAGCAAAATTTGCCACCAATCTACCTCATAGGACCCACCATTGTCAAACTGGCTTGAACTAACTACAGCACACAAAATCATCTAGAAAAATGCCCTGTGTTACAAAGCTTATTACTGCCCTTGTGCCCTCAGTGGTAGTAACGGATTCTTACTAATTACACAGAAGTCAAATAATATTGCAGGAGACTCCGTACATTCCAAATGCGTTGCTAAACGCTGAAATAGTATCCCCACACAAATAAAAATTTCTGACAAACTCAGTAGTTTTAAACCACTCAAACATCTTAACCGGTCCTCGTCCTGCACAAGCTCATCACCAGATTAAGACTTTGGGCTCACAGTATGATACTCACCAAATACTCTCCTTAAACGGAATACTCTCAACCTCTCACTGAAATGACAAAACAATTTTTATACACAAGTGCTGCCTGTACAATCTACTGAGTTGCACATAGGCTCTCTCTTTAGTAACTTATGCCTCTGTAAAATCTTAAGATTGTATAAATGTAACCACTGTATGTGTATAAATGTAAATAGAAATGTAACAACTGTGTTTAACTGGAACTTAGTATAATGCAATGTAAGTAAATGTCTCTTTGCTCCCTGGGCCTCTGCTGAAAATGGGTGTGACCCAGTCGGACTTTCCAGGTAAACAAAGACAAATATATAAATAAAGATTCAGCTGCTGCAGCACTGCAGTTTTACTACACAGGGAAACACTAGACTACACACTAAGGACCTGCTAGCTCTCAGTTTATCTACCAACAGACACAGTGCATCTCTTGATAAAGCTGCTCTGTTTTTCAGATCAGAGCAGGCTACATACCTCTCTATTGAAGGGTCACTACAGTAGTGATGTGGTGCAGACCTCTTTAATTTGTCCATCAGCTGTTGTTTCTGTAGCTGCATGTCCTTTACATTTTCTGTATATTTTAGTCATTAAGCCCAGTAATTTCCACATTTATTTTTTCTTCAAGGTTGCAGATGCAGCTATATGCTACTAGTCCCTCCCTTTCCTGTTGGGAATTTGATGTTTTGTAAATGGAACCTACATATCCTGGTACGAAGCTAATCACTTCTGCCATACTAGTGATGTACTTTCTGGTCTACAAAGTTGGCTACAAAGGGCAGATTTTTAAACTGTATTTTAACATTATGATCATCGATAATAGGATACCTTGATAATGCAAACAGTTGGGCATATGGTCTCGATGTTTTCAAAGTTGATATCAAGGTAAGGTGACAATGTCATACCACTAACATAAATATATATGCATTATGTGGGTCTGTGTCATAACACTAAAACTCATACCACTGAAAACTTATAACACCAAAAATATTCTGCACAATAAATATATCCTAAAAACACATTTTTGCAGGGAGGCAAGCCCATACACCCCCTTACTTATATATGCTAACTCCATGATCGTACAACCATGGAGAAAATAAAAAAATGCCATACGCAGTGAATCAGTGCTTAAGAGCAAATATGGACATCTATAGATCTTTGGGTACAACATGATGCTGACAATCTCAGTTCCCACAATGTGCTAGACTCACTTCCCTAATAACTCCTACAATAAGAAATGACACCATCATTCTACACAATTCTCTACTGTTCTACACTTTTCAGTGTTATGAGTTTTCTGAGTTACGAGTTTAATGAAATAGGTTCGACCTCATGGCTATCAGTGTTATGGCAGGGACCCGTATTGCGTATAGGTATGAATACACACACATACACACACACACACACACACACACACACACACACACACACACACACACACACACTACTGTATGCACTGCTGCTAAAAAATGAAACCAGTCAGTTAACATCAGCTTGAGCTTGAATTGTTATTTTGTAAGCTTCACAATAGCAACAGAAACAACTAGAATGTTAATTTCAAACATTAAAAAAAGAAAAAATGCATGCAGATTGACATGTTCTAGTCAGATATTTCCTTTTCTTCTTTGTTTTTAATTAAAAATACTGACATAAAATATTAAGAGCAGGTCTGTATAACCATTTGATTAATATGTTACGTATAACAATTTTATACAGAGATTGTGAATGGTGAAATAAAACAAAACATTCTTACCACTTACAAACTTTTCAGAAGAAAATATCAAGCACTCTTCATCCCGAGGCAGCAAATTTGTTTTATCTGCTTCCCTTGGCAGATCCTCAAGCAAACAGAAGACGTGGCTCTTTCCAAGCCTCCTGGCAGAAATACCCTTCACCCCTACTTCAATAAGAAGACCGTTCCTAATACTGTCAAGAATCTTCTCAGTAGCTGAAACTTGCTTTCTATCCAGAAGGGTCTCTGGACTAGGGAAATGAATCTGTTGACCATAGGGAGTGTCACACTTATAGCACAACTGATAGATGTTGGAACCTTTAACCTCTAAGTGGAGCATTTGTGTTTTTCTGTAATTAATTGTGATTTCCAAGTCCTGTAATGGTAGACCTAAGAAGCACCAAGGAACATTAAATTACTTCAGTTAAAACTACTCTTCATAAAACTCAATCTTATCAGTTTATATGGCAAGTACATGATTAATCTAGTCTTTTTTGGTTAAGACATTTTCTTGTTCTTATAAATTACTATGAAAGCGTAGCATTCCACTTTTGAATATTTTGTCATTTAATATTTCCAACAGTTGGTTTTTTTTTCTGTTCACAACAAAGGGTAACGCTGAAGTTAACAACCAGTATTACCCTAATTACTGTTACACTTGCTAGACTCATATTTCACAATATGTGCAAACAGGCCTGGACACTTTAAAAAAGTGAATTAAAAAGCATTATTCACTACAATAGCCAAACTCCAAAGAAGAAGAAGAAAAAAATAAACTCCTTTATTACACCAGAATGATTCTGATAAAATAATGGAGAGTCATTCTTTTACCTTTAAAGTTTGTTTGCAAGAATCAGTTATAGGTTATAGGTACTGCTATTGCCTTGTAAGAGTATATTTTATCTGTATTCATGCTAAAGTGTTCCAATAAAGAAAAACTGTAGCATTAACCCAGCTTTTCCTTGTCCAACACTATATTTTCTTCTCTACAAGATTCCAAAATGCCACATATAAATAAAGAATGAATTTTTGGTTTCTTATCTTCTTTGGCATTTCAGAAGTATTCAACATCATCAGTGCACACCACATTAATGTTGAATGAAATCTCAAGAAGCTTTCTTTAGGAATTTGTCTTCCTGGTTCTCACATCATGTAGTCCATTACACTTTAATATATCTGGACCAGCAGAAGCTTATATACAAGATGTTTGTAGACCTGCAATGCATATGTCTATTTGGTCTCTGGAGTTATAAACTTACTGTGAAAGGACAGCACGGTTACAACTGAGTGACCAGCTGAGACTGAATAGCATGGAATGGAACACCTGTGGATAACAAGAGGGCATGAATGTAAAGAAACTATTCTTATTTCCTAAAAATGCACTTTCTGCTGCTGAAATAAAAGTCTCATTGCAACATCTGTTAAAAGAAGGCTAAAAACATGAAACTGTCAAGGTCACTAGAAATTAGTGAAACTACAACCAAAGATTCTGAAAATAAACAGTAATTCTAAGTTCTGAAATTTAATAATTAGAAATAATATTCTGCAACACTAGGTATGGCACATTGCATTCTGGGGACAGTCATCATGGGAAATAAAACAGGAATGTATCAATATGTCTTCCCACACCATGTGAGTTACGGCTGGAACAAAATAAAGCATTAGTAATAGCTAGTTTTCATGAATCCTCAAAAGTTACGTTCAAAGCACCAACAAATCACTCGAAACAAGTCCAAGGTGCCCAAAGAAGCAGGAAACGAACACACAAACAAACAAACAAAAAAAAAAAAAAAAAAAAACACGATTTATTGCACAAAACCACAGGCATTAACATTCCTGAAAACAGCCTATATGTTTTCGTTTATCATCAGATGGGGACTGGATGTAAAGACAGCTCCTTTTATACATGTTGTAACAGAACCCCCAATTTAAAACCAATCCCCAATTAAATTAATGTACAAGCGTACAATAAGCATTTGAAATCCATAAAAGACATTTAATGCTTATGTAATGCTTTCATCTTGTACAACAAAATAGTCAAGAACACAATTATACATACATTTACTCATTATAACCTCATAAAAAATATATATGTCTTAAATATGGTTAAAATGTACCAACCTAAAACACAAGAATATAAAACAAGCTTAAATGTTGGTGTCTTTTGGCTTTTTCCTGGTTAGGGGTCGCCACAGTGGAACTCCGGTCTGCTAATGATTGGCAGTTGATTTTTATGTGCCGAGTTGCCAGCCCTGACACAACCTTCAATGAAGGTACGCCCATTCACGCACGTCTCCACGCAGATGCTCTAACTGAGAATCGAACCGGACAGCGTCTTACTGTGAGGTGACAAAGCTACCACAGCACCACCACTGCAGATTTATAAAACAAGCTTAAATAACATTATATTAGACCACCCCTCTGGTGACCTTTTAAAATAGTGCACTAAGGGAGGAGAAAAAAATAATAAAAAACATCTTTTAACATGTATATAATGAGAAACTGTGCCAATACCCACTTACAAGTTATTTTGTTAATTTATTCAAAAAATATAATGTGATGGATGAATTACTTACAAAAAGTATGTGTATTTATTTTATATATATATATATATATATATATATATATATATATATATATATATATATATATATATATATATATATATATGAAAAATATTGTTTGTTTAACCCCTTCAAGCAAAGGCAATTGTAACGCAGTTGTACTTGTAAATATACAGAGGTTGTGTGTTTAAATAAGGTTAACCGGGAAGAAAGCATTTATAGCTTAGCTGCTCTTATTTTTAAGAAGGGAACTATGGAAATACTTTCATTTAAGCCTGGTGGTGTATTCGCTTGCAAGGTGACTTGCCACCATAGTTCCCTGTATTCAATCCTTTCTTCCCATAAACCTTCCCTTGTGTCTTTTTTAATGTTTTCTAAAACAAAGAACAAATATTGAGCATTAATACATTCTAATCTGTGTTTATACAATGCATTGGTCTCCTTTGTCTTAATGTTCATATATTCTCCTTTTCATCTTTTGTTCTGTTTTTCCTACATAGAACGCCTGACAATTCTGACACACTGCCAAGTATGACAAAGAATGAAGAGAACCAGTGCAGCAAGCTGTACTCAATAAATCCATGATCAACACATAAAAAAGAACACAGATACGTTCAACTAGTTTAATATACAGCAATAAAATAAAATTAGAATGCTGCTGCATTCTAATTTTATTGAATTATATTACACTGCCAAATATACCAGTCTAGAAGACTCACAATTACTAAATTCATTCCCTATCAACCATGTTTTCCTACTTTGTAAAAATAACTTTTCCTGATTTTTTATATAGATATAAATGTGGACATTGACCACAGTGTAAGTACCATTCCTTTTCACATTTCCTTTTTTTCTGCTTGGGGCCATATTCCAAAATATTTTTCATACTAAAGGAGTTTTTATAAATATTTTTAGTTTATTCTTAGATACCTTATCTAAGTCAGTAAGAGAAGTGAACTTGACCCATTCTGTTTCCACCACCCTTCTTACCATTCTGCAGCTGCATTATATTCTAGAACAAGTGCTTTACCAAAATCTTCCTCCTCCTTTTGGGAGGTGTTACCATCTTCATCAAGACCAACTCCCAAAATAGGTTTGAATTTGTTAAGTCTCCCTTCACAAACTTCACCTTTCACTTGTGATATCATCCATAAGTGATATCATCCATTCTGGATAGTTCCTATTCCTAAACATATTTGCCAGGAAAATTTATTTTATAAAATCTACGTCATTTGAAGTCATCCTGCTTGATCTAATGAACTGTCCATTGCATTATGTCAGCGCTCATCATAAGCATTACAAGAAAAACATAGTCAAATATGAATTTGTAAATGTATTTTTCTATATACTTTTGAACTAAATTTATTCTTATCCTTAATAATCTCTGTATCTAGATATTGAAGTTTTTCCTGACTGACTCTGTAGGTAAACTCTAAAAATGAGGTACTACTATTTAAAAAAAATCATAAAATCCTGAATCTCTTCCTTAGGTGCTGCTCATAAAATGCAGATATCATCCAAAAACCAAATTAACCAACAATCTCTATATTTTGATCTTAATACCGCACTTTCTTCCCACTTTGCTAAAACTAAATTAGCCTCTGTGGTGGCACAGGCAGCCCCCATTGCCATGCCTTTGGACTGATAATTTTATTTATTTCAAGGGTGAATTCTATTTCAAAATTAATTCCATAAGTTGTAAACATACTATACTTTCATCACGTGTCAATGGACCATCTTCAAATATAATTTCTTCCAACAGTTTTGCACCCTCTGCACGAAGTATACTAGAAAAAAGATCAACCACATCTCTTGTTGGAAAAAAAAAAGTCATCTCTAAACATTTCATCTTTTAATTCCCTCAGGAAGTCCCAGGAATCCTTTAATTTTTTTCTCTTTAACCATATACCCTTCAACTTCATGTCCACATACTTGACCAATGGTAAAGTTTTTCAGCCTTTGGCTGAGGCAATAGGTCTCAATGGAGGTTTATCTCATTTTTGCAAATTTTAGGGATTCCAAATAATGGGGAATTTTAGGTTTTTCTACTTTCAAAAAATTAAGAGTAGTTTGCGATCAATTAAACCTTCCAATAAAGGATCTTCCAACTCCATATCTATCCTTTTATAGGCTAAATTAATCTCATTTCTGGAAACAGTAGCATACCTACTAGTGTCATTAAAATGTTATTCATTTTTCCTTCATAAAGCAAAGACTCCATTATAACTACCCTCCCCCTATCAGGTTTCATAACTCATATTTTTATTTTGCCTCAATTCTTTTAAAATCTCATTTTCTGTAGTTTTTAAATTTGTTGCATTTAACCTTTGAATAATTTTTCCTGATTTCTTTTTCTACAAATGTTTCAAAATTCCTGATCTGGGGAAGTGGGGGGGGGGGGGGGTTAAACACACTTTCTTGAATTCCTTTGAAGGTGGGGAGGGGGCGTCCTGAGCAAAAAAAGTTTTCAAAGTTGATTTTTCTTATGAAAATTTTAACATCCAACAAGGTTTTTTCAATTCTCCTTTAAGGGGAATAATTTTAACCCCCCTAGATAAAGGACTAAAATGGTCTTCCACTAATTGTATGTCACAAATTAAAAATACTAAAATTGTCCTTCACAAACTTAAAATGATTACTAACATCCTGCTTTATCGCACTCTTTTCTTTCTCCAAGTTGGAGTGGGGTATGTCCGTCTCATTCAATATGACCCCCTCCCCTTCTCCCTCCCAAAAATTTGAATGTTGTATTAATTCCCTTCTCTATTCCCAAGCCTTTCAAACCTACATAGAGGGGGAAAGTCATCCAACTCATTCACTTGTTCTCCAACTCAGGCTACTTCCTCAGAACTAGTAATAATTTTTTCCACATTTTCATCATTTTCTCTATTACCCCAAGTTCTAATGTTGAATTTTGGATTGGGATAAACTATATTATTTTTATATCCCTTTCTAACTTTTTAATTTCCTTTTTAGCAAATCACCACATTTCACTTCAATCTGGGGTCTAATGTTATATTTTTCTTTTTCTTCTGGAATGGAAAAAATAAGGTCACTATTAATGCATTCATTTAAAACATCAATCTCCTTCTGTAGCTCCTCTCCTCTTTTACCCTATCATTATCTCTAACTATAATCTTTAAAACCTCTAGCCCACTTCTATTAAAAGTTTCTACAAGCTCCTTATGAAACACTCCCAGGTTTAACATTGTTTGGGTACTTATAAAACCTTAAACCTTTGGGGACTATTCCCTCTAAAATGCACTGTCTTAATAATTTTCAATATTCAAAGTTTTAAATTTCCATGACATTTTATACAGTCTGTCCAACTTATTTTTGTAAGAATCTGAATTAGGTACAGGTTTAGCTACATTATCCCTAAAATTAAGCGAATAGCTAATCTGTAACCAGTCCTTTAAATCTGTGAATCAGCTCCTGTTGCAACATGCAATGTCTGGTTATCTTGCCATGGTGGAAAAGTAGCGATTCTGTCTCCTTCTGTCTCACCTCCACCTTCAGCCCCTCTCAGTAGCCTAGGTGTCAAATTAAAGTCCGTTTCATTGGACCCATTCACCTTTCCACACTCATTAATCCTGTGAGTACCATCATTGCCAGCATTTGTATCATTCGCACCGTTTGGGTTTACTCGTGTGCATCACTTCCTGGTTCCGCCTCTCTTGTTTGTCCAACAAGGTCCATCATGGCTTGACTGAGAGGGGTAAGGAGGTCTATTAGTGGAGCCCAATGAGCTTCGTGGCATGTCCCAGCTCCTCCTTACTTCTCCTCTCTTCCTTGTCAATGTTAGTTTCTAGCTTCATATGTATCCAAAAGCTAAGAATCCTCAAAAGTTACGTTCAAAGCACCAACAATCACTCGAAATAAAAGTCCAAGGTGCCAAAGGAAGCAGGAAACAAATAATTAAAAAAACATGATTTACTGCATGAAACCACAGCACAGAGAAGTCCCAATAACCATTAACGTTCCTGAAAACTCAGCCTATAAGTTTATTTATTTTACTTAGTCAGATGTGGACTGGATGTAAAGACAGCTCCTTTTATACATGTTGTAATAGAAACCTAATTAATTTAATTCCACTCCCCAATTACATGAATGTACAAGCCTACAATAAGCACATGAAATCCATAATTTTGTATATTATTTTACTGTGATGTTTCAGTCATCATACAAAATCTGTAGCCAATGTACTTTATTTCATTATAAAACTCATTTCAACAAATTAAAACTCACAGCAGTTATACAACTCATTCCAACAAATTAAAACTCACAGCATTATATCTTGCTTGCATCTTAGCAGGATGTTTCCATTTAACACACTACATGGGCTCATAAATTCATGTTTTTGGATTCAGTTTTTGCATATAATTTAACCTTTCCCCATTACTGCACAAATCAATGGGAACATTTTGCCAAAAACTAAAAAGATTAAATCTCTATTTTCTACTACAGATTTTAATGATGCAGTTTCATTCTCTTGTGCTCATATTCTTGCTAATTATACTTTTTGCCCATCATTTCTTTAATTTTCATCTTCTCTTTCTCGAAAACTTAACATATAAAATGTCGCCCACTAGACTGCCAAAAATAGGAGAAGCTACCTCCACAGAGACCAGCCACCAGTTGAGTCCCCCATGGTTAAATGCTGGGACATCTCCTGTTCGGCATCTACTTTTCTTAAGTAAAAGCCAATACCAAAAGGCTCTGATTAAGTTTGCAAACGAACAGCAGTCATTCAATTTCCAAATAACTTAGCCATCCTGCAGAAAAGTGTCACATAACTGGTGCCAAAATCATGGACTGAAACCAAATACCAAAAAATACATTATCTTATCCTTTGAGAAGTCAGCTATGCCAGGGGACTACCACATTGAAAACTTGCCCCCAAGAGCTGACCCAATTGTTTGGGATTTAGGAACTTATGCAGGTCGAAGTTAACTCACTGTCCATATATGTCCACTATTGTAAGAATGTTCTTCTATACTGTGCAGTTTACAAACAAAGGGATTGTGCTTAGATCCAGAGATGTCATTGTCCCCTTTACTTGGCTGCTATTAGGCTAATCACAGAGTACAATGCGCCCTTTGGCATGTATCTGTTCAAACACATGTAACAACTTGAACACCCACAGAGATACCTTACTAAAAGGATACTGGGCCTAAACATGTCCTACATGGACTGACTCAAAGTTCTGTCACTGTGCAGTGTATTCTACAGTCTGTTAAGAGGTGACCTGTGTCTGGCATACAAGACACTGATCCAATATTGATGGAACTACTGCATATCAGCAGCCCAAATGGCATCAGAAGTATTTGGTCTAGTGATCCAAACTTCTTCTGCAACATCAAAAGAATGGTTTAGAGGGACAGATATATCACAGAGGATACTGCTGTTCTGGAACAGACTCTCCCTGTAAAACAAAGCTCATGCCTGTTTATATTCAACTGCAAAGTGGATCTATGGATGGTAACAGAACACTTATCCCAGCACTGCCCATATATGACTAATGGACAGAAGCAACTCCTAAATGCTTTATCCTATGCACGAGTCCTCTCAAATTATCTATGGCATGATCCCAGTTATTCTCACTAGGGGTAATATGTAATTATCGACTATGGCTGGGTAAGGTCAGTCTAATACCAAATGGGATAGATTAATTCAAGCACCAAAAGGGAAACTGGCTAGGTTATGAACCTATATTGTAATATGTACAACAGGTGCTTCTAGACATTCTTTAAGCCATTGATCAGCTTCAAGCAGTTATGCCTAATGTATTGCCCTCATAACTATAAATGCTAGAAACACTTCTGTCTCTCCCCTTTGTTCCCTTAAATATATGCTACATTTTCAAAAATCCTTTAAGTTGTCTTCCATTTTAAAGTGTGCAGTCAGATTCATACATGTTTATTAGGCTAGCGACCACAAGGGCCTTTTTAAGCCTATCCATGCATCCCAAATCTCTGACAAGTTCTGATACCCTTGATGAGTGTAAGCATGGGCCTGTGACATGAACCATTTACAGGTTACCTGTGTCCATTAGAGACATGGGTGCCAAACCATGGATGAATTTTAGGTTTCCCATCCAATTGTCCAAGTTACACTTTAATTTGTTTAGGGAGGAGCTCTGCTTCACATAGATGGGTAGCCTGTTCCATAGATGGGGTAGTATCTGGGATACATACCCATCTCTCCAGCAGGTGCTATTTATACCACAGGCAAGGTTTAAGGTCTTTAGAATGGGTAATTCTGGTGCCGTTTGTTTTGTGGATATACAGGAGGTCCATCAGAGTGGGGTCTGAAAAGGTCCTGTATGCCAAGCATAAATCTCCCCTCAAAAGCCAGTAGGAGACAGAATAAAGGGATAAGGCCTTGAGGCAGTCTGCATAGGACATTTTACTTATGCTCTGTATTCTTTTAGTGAGGAACCTCTGTGGATGTTCTGATTATTGGATATGCCTGGTTAGGTACACATCAAAAGGGGCATTGTACTCAATGATAGGTCTGATGAATGCCGAATACATTGAAACAATGACTTCCTTGGACTTTGCTAAGATACCCTTGTTTATAAGTTGCGCAACATAGAATGATTTCCTCACCACTGTACACATTTAGATTACTATCTATGTGTGTCCTTAAGTCACAGACTACTGGGTCAGCTCTAAAGGGTGTGTTATCAATGATAGTTACCAGGGATGGATGACTTCCCAAAGTATACTATTATGCATTTCATGGCATTTAGTTTTAGTCCATGCCTCTGACACAAGTTGCTTGTCTGTGTCAGCCCCTGCTGGAGAACATTGGTGTTAGTGTGAGATTCAATGACAGCTCCTAATTTGCAATCGTCTGCAAATTTAGTCAGCCAGAAACCACCAACATTGGCCTGGAGTTATGAGAAGTAAATGCCAAAAAGGAGTGGTCTAAGGACTGATCCCTGAGGGACTCCACTTGTGACTGCCCTCTTTGCAGAGGTGGAATCCCCAATTCTAACTTCCCGGGTCCTGTCTGTGAGCCAGTTGGCTATCTACCGGGTAAAATACAGGTCTGTACCCGACCTCTTGAGTTTGTCAATGCCAGAGTGGGGTATTGTGTCAAATGCATTGGCCAAGTCAAGGTAGGCAGTATGAAGGATTTTGCCCTTATCCACTGGTTTGGTGACCTTCTCAAAGAAGTCCACCAGACTGAGTAGGCATGATCTACCCTTGATGAAACAAAACTGGGTTGGGTCCAGTGTCTGGAGGTTTACTATATCTCAACTGATCATCTCCATGACAATTCTTTTCAGGGCTTTACATACAAGACTAGTGAGACTTATGGGTCTGTAGTTTCCAGAGTCTACAGATAGTACACCTTTGTGCAGTGGGATGACTGTTGCCTTTCTCCAGTGGGATGACTGTTGCCTTTCTCCAGTGGGATGACTGTTGCCTTTCTCCATTCATGAGGCACAAAGCCTGTTTGGAGGCTACAGTTTAACAGTAATTCCAGAGGCCCCGATAGGTAATGTTTCATGCTATTTAGAAGGCATCACTGGATATTGTCTGGGCCCATTGATGAAGTGGTTCTTGGTCTTACAGACCATTAAGAACCTGTTCCCTAGTAATAGTAGGGAGAGTTATATTTGATGATATTTCCTGAGGAAAGGTTGAGGGGGAGACAGGGGTAAAGTTGGAGCTGAATTTTATCAGCTAGGAGGTTTGCTATATCTTCTGGCTCAGTATAGGTGGCTCCATTTACAAGGAGCTCTGCACACAATTGTGTACTGCCTTTGAGGTTGCGGACATAGCCAAAGAATGCTTTGTCCGCAATGTTCATGCCTCTTAGTTCACTTATGGTCCCACCTTCCACTGCATAAAATTTAGAGAACATATTGGGTGAGCCGGGTACATCATCAGTAGTCTAGTCATCCTTTGCTTTCCCATCATTCCAGCAAAATTCAATTTATAGGTTTAGCCTGATACTGCTATCGCACATTCTGCTAGTCTGCCTATCAAAAACGACAAAAAAACACAACAGGCCAACCAAGCTTCCGCCTTTTTGTTTTGCTTTAGTAGCAAATATCTGAAAGACTATAAAGAGGAAATCCTACTCTGCTCTTATTTTGTCTCCTTTCTGACCATAGCAATGAAAGCAAATTTAGCACAACTGACAAGCAGTCACCTTCTTTTACATCTTCACTCTTACACAATTACTTTTTACTCAAACAAAATAATCCCTATCCTTTTGTGAAAGGACACTATATGTCTTCACTCTCATTGTAACCTTCATAATAATTACTTCACTTTATCTATACATAGATGCATTGAGTTGTACAATTAGCCTCAAAGTCCACCATTTCTCCTCTTAGTAATATTAATGTTATAAATGCATTAATTTCCATGCTGGAAACATCAAAAATTATACTAATGATTGACTTTATATTATATTGGCAGTCACTTTTCCATCTTGTTATTTAGCAATTAGCAAATTTAATACTGCTTTTTTCTATGAATAGCTGTGTGCTCATGGGAATTACCAATATCCATACTTCAGTATTTCCAGTACAGCATAGTGCATGCACATCAAATGGTGGGATCAATACCTGGATTTCCTTCACAAGCTTGAAGTTTCAAAATTTGAACTGCAAGTGGTTGAGACCATAATATTGAAGTTTTGAAACTTTGAACGTTTTGAATGGAGATCGCCATACAGTGTGGAACAGGAAAGTTACATGTTTTCCTCACTGTAGTGCAATCTCAGAGTTGGTATGTTTATTTAGTGTAAGTGTGGGGGGTGCAGGGGGGGCAAGCCCCCTTGCAAAAACATAAAAAAATGTTTTTAAAATTTTTTTATTACAATTTCAAAGTTTCAAAACTTCGATCTTATGGCCTCAACCATTTGTAGTTCGAAGTTTTGAAACTTCGAGCTTGTAAAGTAGATCCACCAATACCCATACTTCAGTATTACCACTACAGTGCATGCACAGCAAACAGTGGAAAGTACCCACACTTCAGTAATTACCAGTACAGCATTGTGCATGCATAGCAAACAGTAGAAAGTACCAGTACTTCAGTATTACTAGTACAGTGCATGCACAGCAAACTGTGGGAAGTAACAATATACATACTTTAGTATTACCAGTACAGCACAGCAAACATTGGTAGTACCAATATCCATAATTCAACTTTACCATTAAAGTGCGCTGTATTACTGAGCATTCAGCTATGAACAGTCCTACAAAAACAGTGCAACTGTTTGTTAGAAAGTAACATTTCAAATACTTCAGTTTACTGTACTGGCATAACTACTGAGGATGTGTCGCCATCGAAGGAAGACATCCATGCAATACCAGACAGTGATTTTGAGTAAAGGGCAGCAGAGTGGATACATCAAAGGTTGGTGGGGAAGGGTATGACTGTTCATCATGATTCTACTGGTTGTAATTGAAAAGAGGAAATTAAAAATCAAAGATCTTTCTACGAAGATAGCACGCATTGCTGTTGAAACTACACTACAGCAGTCAAGCTTCTAATCTCCCAAGTTTATTCCCTAACCGAGATCACTGGCAGCTAACCAAGACCATTCTTCAGCTAACCAAGACCATTCTTTACATGTGGACTATGTCTTATATTGCTTAGTAGCCATGGGGATGCATATCTCTGTAACAAGGACGTAGTTATCCATTAGGACACACACAGATGTAAGAAAGTTGTGTGGAATGTTCTACACTGGCTGAAAAAATGGACAGTTATCCACAGGGATACAAAACTATGTAAAAAAGCTGCTAAAGGACATTACATACCAACTGAGAATTAACATGTTGGATGGATGACTAGCCATGCAGGAATGCTATATACTGTCTGAGAATATGGATGGTTATCCGTGAAGATATATACTTATGTAACAAGATTGTGCATGAATATTACACATTGCCTTAGAAGATGGATGGTTATCCATGAGGATACATACCTGTGTAACAATGCTGTGCAAGAAGGTTGCATACTGTCTGATAATTGACATGCTGGATGGATGGTTCTGGTCTAACTGGCAGTGTGGCAGCTTCAAGGACAGTTGATGGTGTTGCTTCCCATGGTCCCCTATCTGGCCGTTCTGTTCTGAAGCCATTCATTCTTTGGTCAGGTTGCTCATATGCGGTCTGATTAGAGGATACATTGGGATTGTAGGCATTCTGTACTGGGCTGTTTCCATGACCCAGTGCACCATAATATGGTGTGTTACAAGGTGGATCTTCTGTGTTGCAAGGATGTACCAACGGGTCATCTGCATGAGATGTTCTACTTGCAGATTCGTAGTGTAGTATTCCTTCATCAGGAAAATCATTCTGAAGATGTTGTCCAAATACAATTCTTTCTCCTAAAAAGACATTTAATATACATTTATAAATATATATATATATATATATATATATATATATATATATATATATATATATATAATTTCTCTTAAACATTTACTGTATGATTAAATGGTGTGCAACTACTTGTTAGAAATTAAAATTTCCAATACTTCAGTTTATAGTACAGGCACAACAAGTAAAGATGCATGCCAATTTGAGGAAGATGATCATGTAATCCCAGAAACCAAAGCAAATATTTTAGTATGTGAAACACATATATTTCATTCTAGCCTCAATGACTGCAACAGCATTAAGAATATAAACATGTAAAATATGGTTTAACACAGTCTTAATATTCAGAAGCCAACACTTTAACATCTGTTTTTATTGAACAAGCATACAATCAAATGTACATGAACTGTAATATTATGAATGATGTGGCGCTTGTTTATGGTTTGAAGGCCACAATATTAATATGCCCTTTAACAAACTAAGTGCAAATGCTTCAAATAACCATCCAAGAGGAAAATGAGATACTCTCTGGGATTCAAAAAGGCTTAATGTGATGTTGAAGTCTTTTCTCTGAAGGTTTGCCACATTGCATTAAGCCTTTCCAATTCAGAGACTGTTCTGACTTTGAGACTCTACCCCAGGTTGGGCTCAACATGAGAAGCAGCTTCATGGGTGAAGCAGCATGCCATTGTGAGTCTGGGTGACTGGATAATGCTAAATCAGCCATGTGTTTTCCCCTGGAAATGTCCAGTATGGCACTCACACATTCACTCCTATGGGAGTATTTGCAGTGCACATAAATTTAGAGAAGACATGTGGGAAGAGAGTGTGTGTGTGTGTGTGTGTGTGTGTGTGTGTATACACATGTCTATAGGAGCATAAATGAGGCTGCATTAGTATATGTGCACCTGCTCAGGGTGGCCACAAAAGTGAGGCTAGGTAACGAAGTGACAGTCTCACTGCATGTTGGTTTGTGTGTGCAACTATACGGCTGAGCACTTCTGAGTGTGTGACTTAGTATTGGCAGAGGTTTTCTTGTTGATGGGTGTGTGTAAGTAGTTGTAAAGTGTACTTGGGGGCTACCTTTGCTAAAATGATGCATGTTTACAAGAGAAAACACTAGTGTGGTCAGATCTGATAGCACTAATGCTGGATTAGGAGACACAATAATGAGCCAATAATGAAGTTTCTCATCATGTTCATATTTATCTTCGAATCACATTTTCTTGTTATTGGTCAATTAGCATGAGCAGTGAGAATTTTACTGAATCCTAGTAACAATTTTCAATCTATTCATGCAATTGCATTTGTGCCTCACTCACTAAGCATCAAATCCATCCACAAACCCCTTTTTCCCATTTTTTCACACGGGGTTGTTGTGTCCCTTCAACAGTGACAGTCATCTACTGCCAAGGTAGAGCTACAGAGTCAAGGCTCATATACACAACACAAGCAGAAGGTTATAATTCAAAGTGATGTTTAAGCATGGGGCATTTTGGATGCAGATCCTTAAGGAGAATAACAGCCA
This sequence comes from Protopterus annectens, assembly GCF_019279795.1. NCBI lineage: Eukaryota > Metazoa > Chordata > Ceratodontiformes > Protopteridae > Protopterus > Protopterus annectens. Next base: position 368,483,471 of record NC_056751.1, read on the forward strand.
TACAGAATATAATATTCATAAAAATAGCAGAAAGTATTCCAAGAACCAAGCCAAAATGAGAATGAAGAAAGGAGATTTTTCCAACAGGGATGACTGCAAGTAGGGGAACAGAAAATAGGTACGAGGGAGCTGGAATTTACTGGAGAAATCTGGCAAAGCAACCACCAAGATATTGGGAACAAATAGCTCAAGCAGGAAAGGTTAAGAGTGGGATGACACCAAGAAGACATTTGGATTGCAGGCTACAGACTGCCTTCCCTACCAGAGCTTAATCTCAAAGTACAGATAAAGAGAAAGACATGGGGAAGTGAAAGACCTGCTCTGGTAAAGTTTTTAGTTGAATCTAGAACAGATCCAGCTGTTAAAAAGGGATAATTAGTAGGTGTTTTCCTCAGGTAGGAAGTAAATGTTGGAGGTGTGACGGAGAAAAAAAGCTTGGAACATACGTTTTGTTAGTGTAATGATTTGGCAGATTTTACAAATTCTCTATAGAGTACTCCATCAGAAATATTGGGTGAGCAAATGGCTGTAAGTAAGGAAATTATTCTTTTGACCTGGGATACAGGATCTGAATTGCCTAGATATAGTAAGGCAATATTAAGTTTAATTCTGTTGGCTGCCAAAAAGCAATTACTAGAAAATAGAAATCAAAGTCTACACAAACTGTATTTGAGGTTTGGAATATTATAAAAGAGATAAAAGAACTGTAAGAGGGACTGATGAGAGTCTGCATCAGGCTGCTTAACCTGCCATAGTAAATGGAAATTGTCAGAATACATGCATAATAATAATGTTCAGGAGGAGTGAGGTTTAATGGAAGGCAGGAATGCAGCAATTTTTTTGTAATGTTGGACTGATGATAGAAAGAAATTAGATGCAATACATATTGTATTTAAATAGAAAAATATTAAAATGGTTTGTTTTCTGTTCTGTTAATGTATGTTGGCCATGTCTCAAGTCATAATTTTATAAAAGTGTTAAAAATCATCTAGAGCAAAGGTTTATAGTGCCGGGTGGCTAGCCTTGATGTAACATTTCCAGCCACCCATATTAAGTCAGCCTTTTGCAAATGACAACAAATCTATGCTTTACGTTGTCCAGACTACTGCCTCTCCCTGAAGGGGTAGAAAGCAATTCAATACTACCTCACCCTGAAGGGGTGGAAAGCCATTCATCAAAATGCATTTCATTATCTTTCATCCACTGTGACTAACCAAATACAGTGTTTGTTCAAAGTAATAACTCATAACTTTGCATTACCATTCCTAATAAGCCAGTTGGGGAGGTCACCCTGAGCCCTCCTGTACTTAGTACTCCAGCGGTTAACTATTTTAGAGGAATGTTATACATAGTCGGGGTATTAAATGTTAATGGTTTTATTAATGTGAAGGGTCTAAAGTCAGGAACTGCCAGCATAATTAGTTATTAGTAAATGGTGTCTGAAGAATCAATGTAGGTGAAAGCAGATCATTGTTAAATACAGATAATTCTTCAGCACTTTTACTACAGTGAAATTACTGACAGCATTATTAATTATAATGTACACAGTTGTTAAAATTGTAAGACACACTGTGAAAAGCAGCCTGCCAAGTCCACATTACTATAATTTATTTACTTTATTTTTGTTGACTGGGTCAGTTGCATTAGTCCTTTATCCTCTTTTCAAGGGACATCTGGGGTGGTAATCACACAAATAAGGAATGGTAATTTGACGAAAGCACTGGCGAAATTCCCTTTCGTCTATTTTTTCCAATTTGGGAGTTTTTGCTACAGTCCCAAGATAGCAGACAGTATTTGAAAAAGCTTTACAACAGCAAAACGGTGAACTGATGAAATTTGTTTTTGAGCATGTGACTTCACTGACTGCTTTGACTTTAGATAGATTGGACAATGACACCTTAATAAAAATAATGGCAAAAGCAGAGCCTAAAGAAGGTAAGGAGACCACCTGGCATGATGTGAAAGTGGAATTTCCATTAGAAACTACTTATTAACCTGTGCAGGTTGGTATTGGTGTTAATTCTATAATAAAGGGAAGAACACCAGTTTAGATTAAGAAATGAGCACATGCTGTGGATAATCTGTGCCACTACCTCTGACATGCTGTGGATAATCTGTACCACTATCTCTGACATGCTGTGGATAATCTGTGCCACTATCTCCGACATGCTGTGGATAATGTGCCGCTATCTCCGAAGGAACAGCAGCAGTCTTGAGGAAGAATCTGCAGAAGTAGAACTACTACCACGCAGAAGTAATGTGAAAACCAACACTGTTTTTTCAGTTAAAAGCCTCCTTTACTTTATACAAGAGTGAAAGAAGGGATGGGCTTGACAAGGTACTCACTGTGCGATGATGTTATCAAACTGCTTGGCTTAAAAGTAACTGATATTTGCTCTATAATAAATCTCAGTGCAGAAGCATTTGATGATGCGTTCAAAACACATGAACTCCCTAATAAATCTGTGGAATGCTGGGCTTCTACAAGTAAAGTTGTGCAGTAAGGTTGTTTTGACTGATATGACTGTACAAATTCATTTTTTTTCAGTTCAGAACTGATTATAATTTTCAAGAAAAAATTGAGTAACTTTTTTGTACTCTTTGACCCCAGCGTTTTGACCTCTAGTAGGCCCATATGGTTCCCCATTACCAGGATGAGGGTTGGATGGGAGGAGCTATCATTCAGACACCCATCAGGGGTGGGTAGAGGATTTTTTTTTGCTTTCCCCATTCCTAACATACGCACCCAGCAAGGTGTACGGGAAGCTCATGCTATGGGATGACAGCGCAGGAAGTCTCCCCACTTCCATAAGGAGCATTGGGGCATTCCCTTCAGGTCATCAGGTGTCCCCTGCTCCACCTGTAGCATAAGCAATGAGCTTCATGGTTTTCAACAGAAAGTTGGGACTGTCAAGTATACTATCAGCTTCACGTAACCCCTCCTTTAAAGAGTTGAAAAGGCCAAGCCCATTCACTCCTTCCCCTCCCTGTCTGTCTCTTCCAATGCTAGGATGTGGTCAGGCATCCATCCTCCACATCAAGGAATCAGGAAAAACTGAGAAACACTTGAGAAGGGACTATGTTAACTGCTGCAAAAACTGGTGACAAAGGGATGTAGCCTGGGATTGGTAAGGATGGATAATACTGAACTAACAAAGTTTGTCTTCTGCCAAGTGTGTGTATAATCAGCCAAAGCACAGGAACACAAAGTAACTGGAGTCTCCCCAAAAGATGTTTCTGTGGCAGTTCAGAATATTAAGTAACTGTTCTCTAAAGTGATGTAATTATTGTGGGGATAAAGGGTGTGCTAGAAAAAGTGTAAACCTTTTTGGTATAAGTGAGAAAATCTGTCACTTATGGTTGGAATGTGAAGATGACAATGCTCTTGAAAACAAAGAGAACATTACTTGGAAAAAAATGTTGAATCAGAGTTTACAGAAATAAAGGGGAGTTCTCAGTGTGAGATTCCAAATTTACCTGTGTACATGCCATCAGTTTTATTCCTTTGGGCAGGATAATGAAGTCTGTGAAAGAATTGTCGGTCTACTTTGTTTCAATATGTTTTATAAATAGTAAATTTCATCCAATTGTTATGGGAGCATGTGGTTTTGTTGAAACCACTAATTTTACATTTATTTACATTGATTCTGTTTATTTAAGGTAAAGTTTCTGAAACAGGACCTGGATGACTGGAGGAGGGGGTTGTGCATCATGCTCTTGAGTACAAGAGGTGGTGGAGGGGTAGATCCAACTGTAATAAGCCAATTGCTTATCAATCGGCTTATTACAGTGTATGAAGTGTTTTTATTTTATTAATTTTTTTGTTTTACTCTTCACTTGAAGAGATGAGGGGCTGGGGTGCTGCTTCACAGTACCAGCCCAGGGCACTGGTTGAGCCAGTTACACTTCTCAAGACAACAATTTTCACATAACTGGACAAGAGCAACAAATACTATGAAATTACAAATGTTAAGCCTTAATACCGAATTTCTGACTATATGATAAACAAGGTGAAACTAGAACATATTATGCCATATGCTATATGATGAAATAATGTTTCATAAAGCAAAATGGAGTTTAATGTATGAAACAATTACATGGTAATCGTTTCATCTGTTTGCCAATTAGTTAACAATAATATTTCAGGAAAGCCTGTCTCAGTGTAGCAATGAGACCATCTTAATCACCATTAAGAAATGTGCACTGTGTGTAAATGTCAATGTTAAGCCTTAGAAGAGACAAATGGTGATGAACTCACAAGTACACTACATGCCCTAACCAAAGTCTGCATTACTGTGGCCATCAGAGATTCCCTCGTAATAAAGCATTGTTTGAAACATGAAGCAAACATACCAATGTCACATGTTTTACAGAAAAGGACCAATTAAAAGATCTGTGCAACACAGGAATGCTATGGCAGGTTATGCTGGTTCTTAATAAATTCAAACAAGCAAACTGGAACTAACTTACCATCTATTACATCTTCCAGACTGATCCTTCCAATATCGTAGAGACCAGCGAACAAAATGGGCTGTTAAAACAAATGAGTCAGTTCATTAACAAGAGAACATGTAGCCTCATCAAAAAACATGAAATTCAAATAACCAGAACCATGGGGCACAGAAAACATTAAGGAATTGTAAGATAACTGCATGCCTGGTAGGAGATCATGCTTGATTATAGTGTGCTTATTGAAATAAAGATTCTCACTTGCCAACTAATTTCAGCACCCTGGATTAATTCTTACTTTGAATATGAAATTATTTCTCCCATACACCTCTTCCTACAGCAGCACATACTGCCTATTTATTACCCTGTTACATAATTACATAACCCTACTCTACAGGCCACAGTCAGAATAGTCATTACAGGTCAGGTGTGTTGCCGTCATGAAACTGTTCTACAAATATGGTGTTGTATTCCACATGTCAGAGGGAAAATGAGTTAGCCAGTACAATTTTAATAATAACTACTAGTCTGTGGAAATAGCACAAGAAAACAGAAATAGAATTTAAATGTCATGTTTGCTAAATTCCTAAAGAAAACAGATATAACATCTGAATTAATTATTGTATCATTTGTTTCCTTCGAGGACAAAGCCTTGAATTACAGAGCTGGTTTCCTTTGGATTCATTTGAAAAGAAAACACCAGGCTAGCTGCCAGGGTTACAGTCAACATCATTTATCCTGAGTCGATGCAGGCCTTTAAGGAGAATAACAATAATCATGCAGAATATTATATCCATAAAGTAGCAGAAAGTATACTAAGAACTAAGCCAACACAGGAATGGAGTAAGGGGATTCTGCTGCTAGGGATGACTACAATTAGGTATACAGACAACAGGAAAGAGGTGGCTGGAATTTATGGAGGGAAAACTGGCAAAGGAACCAAGGTATTGGGAGCAAATAAACAAGTAGGAAAGATGACAGAGTGGGAAGATGCCAATAATGTATTTGGACTGCAAGTTACAGATTGCCTTCCCTATCAAAGATTGATATCAGAGTATAAGCAGAGAGAAAGAAATAGGGGATCCTAAAGGAAAGACCAGCACTGGTAGAGTTTTTAGTAGAATCAAGAACACAAGCTACCATTAAAAAGGAAGAATTAGTAGAGCATATAAAACATTGCATGATAAATATAAGAATCAATCAGCATTGGAGGTTAGAAAGGATTGGGAAGAGAGAGTGGACAATCAATATACAAAGATAAAATGGGATGATACATTGCGTCTCCCAAATATGCAACAAAATCTAGAAGACTTAAAGATTTTTGCTTGGAAATGTTTACATAGATAATTTTATAGCCCAAGCAGACTTCCGAGAATTTTTCCTCAGGTAGACAGCAAATGTTGAAGGTGTGATGGGGAAAAAAAGGTAATTGAGAACATATTTTCTGGGAGTGCAGTGAGTTGGTGGACTTTAAGGATTCTCTGTGGGATGGACTGTTAGAGATGCTGGGTGGGCAGATTGGCATGACGAGGGAGAGGATTCTTCTGCATTATGATACAGAATTGGAATTGCCTAGACATGGTAAGGCCTTACCGTGTCTAATTATAGTGGCTTCCAAAAAGCAATTACTAGAAAATGGAAATTAAAATCTAAGCCAACTATATTACAAGTAGTGAACATAGTAATACAAGTAAAACTGGAATGTAGATCTTTAGAAAAAGGTAGGAGCAAACTACATATAAAAAAATGTGAATTATGGGAACAATACATACACATGATGAACAAGGTTTAAAAGAAGGCAGGACATAAATGAGCTATGTAATGTTTGTCTGAAAATGATTTAGATTGTAAGTCATGTATAATGTTTGCAACTGGGAGTATGTCAGTATGGTTTGTGATGTAAAATGCTTGCAACTAGGATTTTGTTGGTGTGGTTTGTTTTCATTTATATAAATGTAGGACTGCTTATGTCACAAGTAATGATTTAATAAAGATGTTTCTTATTTAAAAAAGAAAGGGGCAGGAACTGAATAATTTATGTAATGTTGCTTAGGTTATATGATATATAACAATATATGTGAAGCAGGTTTGTCAATTTTAAGATGTTAATACAGTTTGATTACTTTTATATAAATGTAAATGTTGCCTATGTCACAAGTAATAATTCAATAAATGTGTTTAAAACAAACACATAACTTACCCTGAACCCAGAGACTGTGTGCATGAATGTGTGTGGGGGTGGTTGTGTTGGAACTACTGACATGGAAAAGTCTTGGAGATAGGGTGCCCTTGCTTTCTTGCTGCTTTGTGGATATATACATGTAAGCATAAACTGCTATGGCTTTTGTTCCACAATAAATTAATGCGTACCTGTTTGACTACATTATCTAGTGGCTCCTTGCTTTCTTGCTGCTTTGTGGATATATACATGTAAGCATAAACTGCTATGGCTTTTTTTCCACAATAAATTAATGCGTACCTGTTTGACTACATTATCTAGTGGCTTATGTCAGTTGTTTCTAGATAGAATACATTTTAAATGTTCCTATTCTTTTGGTTTCAAAACAGAACTAATTATGGGAATACAGATGATTTTTACTAATTCATTATGAATAGCGGTTTCTGCAAAAACTAAGTATGTTTTACAACAGCCATTTTTTTTTCCAATGACCCAGAGTCCTCTCCATGTAACAAGTGAAACTGATGTCACAAATGACATTACAGAAAATAAGGTCAAAGTCAGAAAAAGTACAGTTGTGTACCTACCATAGATGTAGATGTTAGAGTGTATTCACTGTTGCAGTCATTACAATTGGGTTATCCTGCTGGCAGGCTATCTGCAGTCGGCCTGAATTCCAAAGTCTAAGTCAGGCGTCGGATGCTGTCGCTTCCTCCCTGATGTCAGTGTGCCAGGGGTATAAGATGCAGCCGACGCCATTTTCTTCAGTTTTTCTTGCCCCAGATGTCAGGTGCCCCCAAAAGGGTAGACTAAAATGTCAATAAAGCATGCATGCACTAAACAAGTTTCCTTCATCTACAAGCAAATACACTACATAGGTTGTATAGAATAGAGAAATGCAGAAAAGGTCTAGCAAAGATAAGGGGGATGGTGGGTGGCAAGGGAGTCCACAGGATTTTTTGCAGGGGGGTGCAAACCCAGAGCCCCAACCACATAGCTCTCCCTGCCCCCTGCCAATAGCTCCACCCACGTCCACCCACCCCAAGCCCCGCCCACACAGCAATTCCAGTGTCCCATTACTTGGCTATTTCTCCCCATTTGCCGTAGACACTGTTCAAATCTCTGTGTGCATACTGTTTTATGCTTTAGTTCTACAATGATTACAGGCAGTTGGATTTAATTTACAACTTTTATTTCAAACATTATAGCCCAAACACTGAGACATTTACTAAACCTAAACAAAGCAATAGTCTTACAATGAAAACAGACTTGGCATTAAAGCTTCTCTACTTTTGAAACTCACATTCAATGAAACAGCATTGAAACCCACATTCAAAGAAAATGCATCTGGCCAGTGGCAGGTTATTTACCTTTGAACTGTTTTCAAGCAATAGGTTCCTTGCACACTGTTAGGGCCATGTAAAAGATTTGATTTACCTGATTGTATTAATTATAATATATAATATATAATTGAATTATATCCCTTGTATTATACAGCAACACTTGAGTGTCTCTGCCGAAGTAAAAGTAATCTGAATAATTCCATATTAAAGATATCTGAAAACTAATGAGGTTGTTGCTAGAAAACTGTATATTTCAGTGTTTCATCTACAAATTCAGTGCCTGTTTCCGTCAAAGAATAAATTGCCTATGTTAAATTAAAAAATGGTAAGCTGGTATATTGCAATAGAAAATGGATGGCAAGCTGAAAAACAGGTTCATAGTTATTAGGCATCTCATCCAAAGGAGGACATCCTCAGGACTGCAGCATACAGATGTACATGCTGTAGGAATAAAACCTCAAGCCTCTCCATTAAGATGCAAGTATTCTACTTGTGGTGCTACTAACATAGCTTTAAAACTTTATACCACAATAGAGATACCATTTGCTAAACAAAACAGTTGCACATTATAAATAGACTTTGCATGAGCAGCAGTGAACTTAGCTTCCCTTAAAACTCAGTTCCTTGAAAAGGCACTTAATTCCACCTGCTAACTCTAACTTGGGCATTTCACTTTCTCTCACAAACATACCACAACCCTCAAGGCCTCAACCTTAGTGCAAGAAATCTGGACAAAGCCTAAAACAAATAGGGACAGATTATAAATATGGCTCTCAAACTTAGAAAATTGCAAGAGTAACAGGATTTGTGTTAGTATGCATTTTTCTAAATGATATGACATCTAAAACTGAAATGTCTCATTATTTAGTAACTTCAATCCTTTTTAGGAGGAATATGGGGCAAAAATCTGGACATTCTGCAAAAACCTGGACAGCTGAGGGGTATGCTACCTCCCTCTTATACACACACAAAATAATTCTGGTCAGACTTGAATTAGTTCTGGGAAGGTTGCACTGAACGGCACCATGCTTGATCTGAAGTGGGTGAAATCCTGGTAGCCAGTGATAACTGATCTGCAGCTCAGCAATGTGGAGCATTAAAGCATTTTTAGCAGAGCATTGTTTCATCACTACCTATTGTGTTTGCACATAAGCTGTAGCTATTTCAAACATTTGCCTTTTTTGATTACTACAGAGTACATTTACCCACCAGAGCTATTGTGTTAGGACTTCAGTGTGGAGTTTACCTAGTTGTTGCAGGGCTTGGCTTTTAAGTAAGGTAGCAATGCTCATTTACCATATACCATTAAAGCCACCCAACTACAAAAGTTTATTAACACACAGACACTGCTATAAGACACTGGTCTCCAATAAAACGTAATGAGCTTCTGAAAATACTGTAATCCTGTCCTTTTATTACAAATACTGTCACATGCATTTCAATACCCAAGGCTTATACATTATCTAGTTATGTAAATATTCTCTGCATAGCAACAACGAAAAGGCTTCCAATGCTGGTAATATGCTTACTAAAGCTTACTTGCATCTTACAATCTCCGACAAGCTTACCTGATGTTCATTAAACCATGGCTACTTAAACAGCGCAACAGGGCACTGTGACAGCATGCAGTTCCTGAATAATAAGAAGCATAAATCAACAGTATAAAAATCTGATAAAAAACAGAACATTCTGCAAAATCAAGGACAGATGAAAAGCCATGGTCGTATTTGTGATCTACCTTGGATGGGGGAATACTCTGCACACTTACACTGCTCCTTGCCTTCCTTGGACACATCCAGAGCCACTACAATGGGGGGGGGGTGTGCAATAAGTATGTCATAATTTGAAATGTCTCTGGCTGACAGTGATGGCTCTGACACTCATACCTCAACTTCAGAGCAAGAAATCTGGACAAAGCCATACATAGAACTAGAAGTGGGGCACAGGCCCAAAAATAAGGCCAATTTTTAAATATTGCTCTTATTAACTTAGATAATAGAACAGTAGTAGATCTTGCATTAGTACAAATTTTCTGAAGGGTATAAAATCTGAAACTCAAATGTCTGCCATTATTTTCTAACTTCAATCTTTAATGACTTGCCATTAATTTGCCAGAAAACCACAATTGTATGAAAAACAGACCAAAATGTGATGCAAAAATACCTGTCAAAAAAGGGACACCTTTTTAATATTAACATTAACTTGAGCAGCTAACAAAATAAGAGCATCTACATGCATTTCTGAAATAAAAGTAATCTATAACTCTGATCATTAGTTATATATAATTGTAAACCCTCCACATTTTCTTCCAAAATTGCCATTTTGGAGGAGGGATTATTAGGGGAGAGCAACATTTTGAGCCAAAATTGGGGACAATTGAGAGGTTTGGATATTCCTAATCTACAAAGTGATTTGCACGTACCTCTCAACCTCTTAATGCAGGAAATCTGGACAAGGCCCAAATATATTGGGGGGAACATACAAACACTACTAAAAATTGCTCTTGTATAAACTTAAGACAGTCTTGCATTAGCATGCATTTTTCTGAAGGTTATGACGTCTGAAACTCAATGTCTGTCATTTAGTGACTTAATTCCTAAATGATTTGCTAGAAAAACACAAATTTTATGAGGAACAAACCAAAAATAAGAAGCAAATATCTATTCATTCTGCAAAGATATGGAGAACTGAGAGGTATAGTTCAACCGGGGCTGTCTGAGTTTGCTACCCCCTCACAAAATCATGGTCAAATGGAGCCTCCCCCCTGCAGCCATTCCAATGTCCCATTCCTTGGTTATTTTGCCCCATTTACCATAAACACTAATGTGCATACTGCTTTACTTCTGCGATGATTTAGGATTTCATTTGAAAGTTTTATTTTGCATTTTACAGCACAAACCCTAATACATATCTGTTAAACAAAGCAATGCAGTCTCACAATGAAAATAGATTAACATTAAAACTTCTCTGCCCTTGAAACTCACATGCATTGAAACAGCATTGAAACCCACATTCAAAGAAAATACATTTTGCCAGTGGCAGATAAATAAACTCTGGGCTGTCTTCAAAATCATAGGCCCCTCGAACATAACATACACATGCTCTTTGATACACCTTCCTGACTGTATTACATTATATTCCTTGTACAATACAGTACAGTTGTTAGAGGGCATTTTAAATTTGTTTTGAACATTTTCCAGTAAACAATGAAACAAAATGCATACAGCAATGACAAAACTGCCCAGTTCAGAACATTTCCATCATAAAGTCTACTCAACCTTCTATAGTCCACCAGTATCAGTAAAAAATATGCACAATCTCTGTAGTAAAATCCACATTAAAGAAATTTGTAACTAATAAAGAGGTTGCTGCTAGCAAACACTTTATATGTCATTGTTTAATCTACAAATAAAGTGCCTGTTACCCTTGAAGAATAAATTGCCTTTGTTGCATGCAATAAAAAAATAAGCTAGTAATATCGCAATAGGGAATGGATAGCAAACTGATAACAGGTTCATAGTTACTAGGTATCTTTGCCAAAAGAACTGCAGCATCCACCCCCTTTACAACACAGTACAGTATCAGCAATGCATCTACCTACTGTGGGAGTAGAACCCACAGCCTTCAGCATCAAAAGCAAGTACACTATCCTGTTGTGCTATTAACAGTGCGAGCAGACTATAAACATAAGCAGCACTAAACTTTTGCTCCCCTGCAGCTCTCAGCTCCTTGTAAAATCTACTTGACACTCAGCTGTATCTCTGAACGTTGCAGCACAAGAAATCTGGAAAAAGCCAAAATTTATTGGGGGACGATGACAAAAGGCCAAAAAACAGGGACACATTTTAAACATTGCTTGTATAATGTTGGAAAGTTGCTAGAATAAAATGCTGTGTTACCACCATACATTTCACTGCCACGTCTTGAACTCAGGGGACCCTGTGCAAAACAGTCAGAGCAACATACCACTATGCCAAATCAGCTGTTTTGTGAAAGAGGAAGAGTGAAACTTAAATGGAAGACTAAAACTTAAATGGCTATTTAGTGAATTCAGTTCTCACCATAGCACAGCTGTCAACCTCTTAGCACAAAATACCTGAACAAAGCCAATAATGGGTGAATACAACCCCCAAACATTCAGTGAATTCAGTTCTCACCATAGCTCTCAACCTTAGCACAAAACCTGGATGAAGCCAATAATGGGGGGAATACAGTCCCAAAGACAGGGATACATTTCAAATATCCATCTTGTACACTTGGAAGAAAATTGCTAAAATAAAAGCTTTTGTTACCATGCACTTTCTGAAGAAGATCTAGTCTGACATTGAAATGAGTGTCCATTTTTTTAACATTTGTTAACCAGGAAAGTCTGACTTGGGGAAAAAAGCTAATTTTTAGCAGAGGCCCAGGGAGAAACACTCCAGACAGCCAAGAATCAAACCAGAGAACATGTAGCTGTCAGGCAACAAGGACACATTCAGAAACCACAGATTTTATGAGGAACAGAAAAAGTATGAGGGAAAAACCTGCAACATTTACAAATGGTGGTGGGTAGGGAATTCAGGCTCTTGCCACTTGGGCCCAAGGTATAGGGTTCAAGCCTTATTCTCTACCCACCACCATGTAACACCTGGGGCATTTTACACACAGACACACACACGCACACACATACACGCACACACGCACACAGACACACACACGCACACACACACACGCACACACGCACACCTCACTCAAAGTGTCCCATCTTCCATCAGTTTCCTCCCGCTTGCAAATCCATCCGCTTCAGGTCCCATCTTCCATCCGTTTCCTCCCGCTTGCAAATCCGTCCGTTTCAGTTCCCGCTCGAATCCTCCCACTTGCGAAACCATCCGTGTGAGTTCCCGCTTGCAAACTTGTAAATATGAGCGAGAGCGATGATGTCAGCACGCCTGCGACTGGACTGTCAGCACGGACTTCTTAAAGAAGAACACACTTAAAACACTTTTTAAATTACAGCATTAACTCGTCAGCAGATTCCAGGGGGGTGCAAGTGCACCCCCTTGCACCTGCCTGCGGGCGCCCTTGGTGGGTGGGTAACCTGGACTGCAACAGTGAATACACTCGAACATCTACATTTATGGTAGGTACACAAATGTACTATGCTCATAGTATTTCACTGCTGCAGTCATTACAATTGGGTTGAATCCCAAAGCTAAGGTTGGGAGGCTGGAACTAAATAGAATTAGGAGCGGCTATGAGGACCTGCAGAACTGCAGTGGCAAAGCCTGCCCTGGATTTGGAGTAGAGTGACAAGTGGTAGTGCTTTGTAAAAGTATGCACTGAACTCCAGGTTGCAGCCTCTAAAATGTCTTTAGTGGGCACTCCTCTGAGGAAGGTTGCTGAAGTGGCTGCTGCTCTGGTTGAATGTGGCCTAATGCCTTTAGGCACTGATTTGCCATGTTGAGAATAGCATAGAAGAATGCAGTGACTTATCCACTTTGAAATAGTCTGCTTTGAGATAGCCTTTCCTTGTGATCCTGCAGCATATGCTACCAGTAATTGCTCAGTCTGCAGCATATGCTACCAGTAATTGCTCAGTCTTTCTGAAAGCTTTGGTTCTGTCCAAGTAGAAGCGCAGCTGTTTGTGTATGTCCAAAGAATGCAGAAGTTTCTCACCCTTATTCTGTGGGTTTGGGTAAAAGGTAGGCAAATGAATAGTTTGGTTGAGGGCCACACTGGACACTACCTTAGGCATAAAAGTGGTGTTTGTCCTTAGGGTTTCTCTATCTGGATGGAAGATGATAAAAGCTTCCACAGCCATGAGTGCCTGTAGCTCTGAGACTCATCTTGCAGAGGTTATTGCTAGAAGCAGGGCTGTTTTCCATGATAAAAATGTTATATCAGCTGTAGCGGCTGGCTCAAAAGGCACAGTGAGTTTTTTCACGACATAATTGAGGTCCCATGCAGGTATTGGTCTCCTTGGAGGTCGTAAGTTTTTGGCTCCTCTGAGGTACTGCCTTAAAGGATGAGAGAAAAGAGGTGGCTCTGTATTGTAATGAGCTGAAATGGCAGAGGCATGAATCTTAATTGATGAAAAAGGATAGGCCTTTGTCCAGCATCTCAGTTATGTATTGCAAAATCTGAGGTATATTTGGAACAATCAAGTCAATTCCTCGTGCCTGGTTCCAAACACAGAATCTCTTCCATTTTCCTGCATAAGATTTTCTGGTACTGGGCCTCCTGGCCTCCAAAATAACATCCGCTTTAGAGAGAGGGGTGTTTTGAAAAGCTACATTATCCGCCATGCTGCCAGATTTAAGGTCCTGAGTTGGCTGTGCAGGATCTGATTGTTTTGTTGGGTCAGTAAGTCTGGAATTTGAGGTAATGTCTATGCTGGGCATTGAGTCAAAATTCCTTAGGATAGGATTGGGTACCAGTATTGGAGGGGCCAGTCTGGGGCAATCGGTATCATTTTTGGTTTCTCTTGTCTGACCTTTAGGAGTACCTTGGGGAGGAGAGGCAGTGGTGGAAAGGCGTATACTGTTAAGTTTTTCCAGTTGAAAGATAGAGCATCCACTTTCCATGCTTGCTTGTGATAAGTCCTTGTGCAGAATCTCTGTAGTTGGCAGTTGTGAGGGGAGGCAAATAGATCTATGTCCGGGCATCCCCAATTCCTTGTTATCATGTTGAAGACTTGTGGATCCAATTTCCATTCGTGGGGATCCATGAGGTTTCTGCTTAGTTCGTCTGCCAGAGTATTTATCTTTCCTGGAAGGAATTGTGCTTGAAGATGTACTTGGTAAGTCAATGCTGTGTTCCACAAAGTCATGGCTAGTCTGCAAAGAGGGTAGGAATGTGTGCCTCCCTACTTGTTTATGTACCACATGACTGTAGTATTGTCTGTCTATCAGTAGTTGTCCTGGATGAAGTAGATCCTTGAAGGCTGTCAGGGCATTTTGAACAGCTAGCATCTCTTTTTGATTGATATGTAGATGCATTTGGATTGCGGACCATGAGCCCTGAATACATCTTCCTGCCATGTGGGCCCCCAGGCATAATCTGATGCATCGGTTGTCAATGTTTGCCTGGCTGGGGGCATGGTGAATGGCTGCTCCTTGTTGTGGTGACAGGCCTTTTCCCACCATCGAAATTCCTGTTGTAGGCAGGGAATGAGTGTAATTATTGTTTCCAGGTTGTGGCAATGTTGAGTCCAAACACTTTAGATAACATTGTAGTTTCCTCATATGCAGTCTTGCATATGGAATTAGCAGAATGCAGGATGCCATGAAGCCCAAAGCCTGCAGAATTTTTCATGCAGTTAACTGGGTGTTTGTTGCCAACCTTTTGAAATAAGTAGTCAGTTGCCTTTGTTTGTCTGGCATGAGATAAGCCATCTGGGCAATTGTATTTAAGCTTGCACCCAGGAATATTATCTCTTGAGAGGGTACAGGTTTTGATTTCTCCTCGTTTACCGTGTACCCTAGGGCATGTTAGTCTTTTTACAAATGCCAGATGCTGTAGTAGTATGTCCTTGTTCTCTGCTTGAATAAGGTAGTCGTCCAAGTAAGGATATATTTGTATTCCTCTTTGTCTGCAAAATGCAATTACTGGTGCCAGGCATTTTGTGAAGACTCTGGGTGCAGCAGATAAGCCAAAGGGCAGTGCAGAGAATTGGTAGTGCATTGAGCCAGCTATGAATCCGAGTTCTGCATGATTGTCTGACTGGGACATGCAGGTATGCCTCTTTTAGGTCTTAAGTTACAAGCCAGGCCTTCTTGCCCAGCATGGGCAGAAGCTGCTGCAGAGTCAACATTTTGAATTTTGGAATATCCAGGTATGTGTTTCGAATAGATAGGTCCAGTATTGGCCTCCAGGCTTTGTCCTTTCTGGGCATCAAAAAGTCTTGAGTAAAATCCTTGTCCCTGCTCTTGCTGTGGTACTTGCTGAATGGTCCTCATGTCCATGAGGGATGAAACTTGCTTGTGCGCCTCTGACCATTGATTTTTTGGCAGGTCTGGCATACTGTTTGCACTTGGCAGGGTGTGAAAGTGGAACCTGTAACCTTGTGACACTATGTTCAAGACCCGGGTGATTTGGTGCCAGTTTTGAGAAAAAAAAAGTGCTAGTTTTCCCCCTAAAGGAGCTGCCAGTAGATAAGTGCTTGACGCTGGCAGGGGGAAGTCATTGCGACTGCTTTCTGTATGGCTGTGACTTGTCTTCTCCGCTTTTGGAGGTAGAAGCACCCCATTGTTTAGACCTGTATGAGCCTTGGGGCTGGGATCTGCCTCTAGGGCATCTGTATCTGCCTCTTTGTGGCCTGTCTGACACTGGAAAGGACCAATTCTTTGTAGGCCAGTGTCTGCTAAATCTTGGAGGCTGTACCTGTAAGAAATCCTTGACTGTCTGCATAGATTTGGCTTTGTCCTCCACTTTCTTCAACACCTCTTCTGCTTTAACACCAAACAAGGTATCATGCTGTAATGGAGCATCTAATAATTTTGCTTTAACATGATCAGGCAGATTCTGTTCCTTTAACCAAGCATGCCTCCTAATGACAGGACCCGTAACAGCGGCTCTGCAGGAGGCCTCCAAAGAATCAAAACCACATTGTAAAGTATGCTTTCCAACCTGTTCAGCTGCATGCAATAAATCCTGCATTTCTTTATTCTCTGCACATTCAGAATTTGTCAAAATTTTCTGTTTAAGCAGTGACATTATGTATTGCTGATATTTAAGCATATGAAACTGACAATTTAAAGCCCTTATAGCTAAGGTAGCAGAAGTGTAAATCTTTTTCCCCCATCTGTCCAGTGCCCTGGAATCTCCGTCAGTGGGGGTAGGGTTTTTTTGCAGTGGAAGCATTGACCCCCTTGGGACCCTGAGAGATAGTTTCAGCAGCAGGTTTTTTTAAAAAGAAATTTGTGGGAGTCTGGACCCCTGTAGTATCTGTCTGGCTTAACAGGAGCTGGAGGTCAGGAGTCAGACTGGACTCTGAAAATGCATCATCTACAATGTCTAGCACAGGTGGAATAGCCATTTTGAGCATCTGTTTTTTTTAAGCATGGAGGCCTGTCCATGGGGCTGTTGTACTTGTTTATTTGTCTTTAAAGCTGCTTTAGTCTTTGCCTTTGAAGCTGAAGTTGTTTTAACATATAGTTGTGTAGGGCTGAAAACGCCCTCAGAAGCCGATTTCTGCTCAGCAGCTCCGGACCCATCTGAGGGAATGGTTTCCGAAGGTCCAATACCTTGAGTTTCTGTAGGCCTGGTTGACTGTCGGAGTCGGTATCGGCCTGCGGCTCTAAAGTAGCGGTCATCAGGGGCTGCGAAAGCACCTCACTGAGAACTGGTGACTGGCCTCGAAGAAGCCTCTTAGTCTGTTTTGGACCTCAGATGCCTGTCCTTTTCTTTGCGTTTTTTGTAAACTCAGATAGTCGGCTGTTCCGACAGCATTATATAATTAAATTATCTGTCAAAGTAATGAAATGCAAAATCGTACCGATGCTTAGTGCGTTGGTTAAATCTAGCACAAAACTGACAACTAGCAACGTTGTGGCCAGGGCCTAGGCAAGGAATACAGTAAGAATGAATATCCTTATGAGGTATTTGCTTCCCACAAGAAATACAATTACTAACTTTTTCTGACATCGGTCTGGAGCAAGAAAAAAAGTTTCCCCAACGGGGTAATTTAGCTTTAAATGAAGACTTCAGATCTGAAATTCTAACTCGAAAATCTCAGGAGTCGGCCGACCGGCACTTGCGAACTGCTTTTGCTTCAGGCACCGTGCGGCAAGAAAGACTGAAGAAAATGGTGTCAGCTGCATCTTTTATACCTCTGGCGCACTGACGTCAGGGAGGAAGCGACAGCAACCGATGCTGGTCCTAGACTTTGGAATTCAGGCCAACTGCGGGTAGCCTGCCAGCAGGATAACCCAATTGTAATGACTGCAACAGTGAAACACTATGAACATCATGCTTACACATGTACTTGTGGCCAAGTAAAAGCAAAATTGATGACCATAACTCATTAAATCTTCAGGCACTCAGAGTAAACAAATTGTGACTCAGTGAAAGTTGCTCAAATTTAACATTTTCTAAGAGTTCAGTCCACAATTCACAAAACCATATAAGAAATACCAAGTTCCAGACCAGTCAGCCTTGCTGCTCAGTAAGTTCTAGACCAGTCAGCCTTGTCACTCAGAGGCACATAAGAAGACGTCCAGTACATCACCTTAGCTCTGTGCACAAAGTACATATATAGTACTGTCATGTTATCACTGTTCTAGTGACTTGACTGGTAGACTAACACCTGTAGTATCTGATTTTCTGTAAATTATACAGTTAATTGTATCTGATTTTCTGTAAATTATACAGTTAATTGTGTCTTTCATCAGTCTCTACTTATATTTCCTGTCCAGTCCTGACATCACAGTAGCATTAAGTCACCAGAGGGATACTATACTAAGGCACTTCGGGCTGTGCTTGGCAAACAGTGCCAAACAGACTACTGAATCATTCATGAGAGCTCTGTTTAGTGCATTCTCTCAAAGTTACAGCTGACAGCAGCTTGGTAACTCAGTGAAAGCGAATGTGGAGTTGCCTTTGAAGTTTTCTACACCCAACCTCAGAATTTGAAGTGAGCAAGTACCACAGGTGTTGTGCAGTGGACGTAAATAGGTACAGTGGGCTTAAATAAATCATTAAATAAATCACACTTAAAATGACAAACTATTTCCACAAATGTGTGAAAAAAAATTAAAACAGAACATCAAAGACCTTGGTGATGGAACAAGCAAGCATTCCATACCACCATGCAGAGGTTTCACCTACACACCTCTTTGCTTACTATAACTCTGATATCATGCAACCTCACAGGACTTTCAATGATTACTTTTGTTGAGTATTAAAAAAAAAAAAAAGGAGATTTACAAATACAGACCAACACATGGCTTACTGGGATTTTTATCCAAGTTGTTTCACAGAATAAAAGGCTCCAAAAGAACTCCAAAATCTAAAGATGCACAAAATAGGGCCTTAAGAAAACCACTACAGATCTCTTGAGAAGAAATATTTATCTATTCACTGGGTAACCCCTGGATGTTTTTCAGTGACTAGGTCAAAAGGGCAATGAGGGATAGATACAGACTGAAAAATCTATACTGACATGGACAGAGCATACAGTGACCAGCAGTCAGAACTGAACCTCATACCCTAGGGATGTGAGGCAGAGATCTTACCTGTGAGCTACTATGCTACCAAGTCATGGAAACAGGATAAGCTTGCTGAAGACTGGAAAAAGGCAGGCTCCACTACTTGTTTAGGTGTACTAAGGTGAAGCTTTAGCATGATCTCAACAAGCCAAAGCTTCAACCTGATGAAAATGACAAAAAAGCAATCATTTTTTTGCAGGGGGCAATCACTCTATACCTCCCTCTTTGTAGGGCTTCATCCGCCACCTCCTCTGACCTATGTACTAACTTCTGTGATGCATATCCATGCAAATGATTAAAGTTTTTGAGCTTTTCAATCACTTCCAGCACATTAATACAAATGATAGTGACAGTGATATTCAATGGAAATGTACTTGACCAGTTGTAGCCTCATAGACTTACATCAATGGTAAGGAGGCCAAGACAGCAGATATGATTCCTCATGAAGTAGGAGGGAGAGAGAATGCAAACAAGTGACCGCTCAATCTGACCTTAGGTGAAGGTTAAGACAGACTCAAAGATGAAGCAATGACTCCTGGAAAATGAGACACTTGGGAACAAAAAAGAAGACAGTACACATTCAGAATAGGAAGCCTTTACCAGATACAGTTAACAGAGATTGCTGATTGGATGAAAAGAGTACTGCATGAGAAAGGGTCCATAAATGAGGCTTAAGACCACATCCATCCACAATCCCTTTTTCTCCATTTTTTGCCCATGGGATTGGGGTGTCACTTCAACAGTGACAATCATCTACAGCCAATATAGCATAACCAAGTATAAAATTAGTGACCAAATTTCTGACTAAGTATACCCTAGAGTGAAAGTATGGGTAAACCACTGACCAGATAACAGAACCAGTGAGTACAACTGAGAGATTATTAGATGAGGTCACTTTACTATCTTAATTTGCTCCACTGTAAATGTCTTGGATGGGAAGGTAAATGTGGAACAGTACACACAAGAGGAAAGGGTGAAAGAAATGGTGTAAAACAGAATAGGCTATACTCCACATAGAAAGGCAAAGGAGTGCACATGGCAGCTAATAAGACAGTGAAAAAAGTCTACTATTACAAGAGAACAGCAACCACAAAATGAAAAGGAAACTAAAGAATTTATACCAGATAATCAGAATGTAATGAAACATGAGACGGTAGCATAAATGCCAAAGGGATACTGGGATGCATAAGAAAATGTAATGTCAGTAGAAAACAATGTTATTATGCCTCTGTATGGATAACCTGGTTAGACAGTCTGGAATCATCTTTGCATCGATAAGAGACAAAAGTTAAACTATGACAAAGGTAATCTATGATCTGCACAAGTGGTCATATAAACAGACACTAGAACAGGTTAACGTATATCATCTTGAAGACAGACATGCTGCAGAATTCATTCAGGTGTACTCACAATTCATAAGGCCATGTGGGAGTCATAACTAAAAAAAAGTTACACAAGGGATGGCTCGATAATTTTTAAGCAAAGATGTTGAGAACTTTATGCACAAGGAGGACATGCAGACACCACACTTAAAGGCACCCCAGCCTAGAACTGAACTGGAGAAACAAGTGCTTTGAGGCAGCAGTATTAACTAGTCCAGCACTGCCCGCAGTATTAACTAGTCCCGCACTGCCCGCAGTATTAACTAGTCCAGCACTGCCCGCAGTATTAACTAGTCCCGCACTGCCCTTCCCGCTTACACAAAGTAACTCATAATTTAGAAAAAAAAAATATTTAAAATACAATGCAGGCAGAGCAGAAAGGATTTTCTTTCATTTAGCAACTCTGCACAAGTAAGTTTAATAATAAATTTTGATTCTTCAGTTTGGAATTCCACTGCGTTATGACAGCCTAAGTGAGTGGCTTACACAGTCATTTCACAGCTATAAAAATACATTTACTTAGTTTCTGTTCTTTGTTAAATTCTTTTTTGTTCTCAGATGGTCTTTTCTGTCTCTTATTTTTGTTTTACTCTGATAAGCACAAAAACAGAACTCAATAAATGTAATTTAAATTCTGGTCGATGTGCAAATGTTCTGTATTTTGGAGGTATAGAATACACAACTTCTGGAAACATTCCAAAAAAGATACACAATAACTAGTTGTCTTTATTACCGGTACTACTGGGTAGGCCGAAATGTTGCTACTGCCAGGTAAAGGCCCATCTTCCACTGGACTGGTTCCATTTGGAGACCCGCCTGTAATAAGCAGAATTATGATAAGTACAAATACAGAAGGCACACCATAAACATATGCTTGAGCAAATACAGCTTTATATATGAAAACTATATGCAAATTACACCCACCAATTTACACTAGTATCATTCAACTCTCACCAGAGGTTTATATGAAAATGGATGAAATCTAAGCAAGAACAAAGCCGGAATAGTTACAGGAACTGACATGATTCTGATAAGGTTACAAAAAACAAAATCAGAAAATGGCACTTTCTGAAACCTGACTGGCACAGTTAATTAAGTAAAGGGTAACTATGTTTAGCGTCAGCATGAAAAATTAAGCAAATTACCAGTTTTCTCACAGTACAGAAATCAAATAACTGTTGCACAGCTTCACAGCAGAGGTTAGAAATCTACAACTATAAAGCAACTTCAGTCAAAAACAAGTCACTCTGTCGCAGCAAAAACTAAATCTTTTACAGAAAGACACACCCGAATAATAATTAAAAAAAAAAAAAAAAAAAACACTCAAACTTGGCAGTGTCAGGCTAACAAATAAAGTCATTGCTTTCAACACATTAAAACTACCTTCCATCTCTGCTTCCTTCATATCTGGTTGAATGTAATACTGAAAGGTTACTTCCTGTAACAGCACAGAGGAACCAGGAAGTCACACTTCAGTTCAACATTTAACCAGACGAGGGAGCTAATTTATATGCTTGTTTCATTAAAGTAGCAATCAACTTACTACTTGTGCATTACATTACATCAACTGACATCTATGACAACGACAAAAACAAACAAGTCAGTTAGTTGTAGTATAATAAAAGCTCGTAACAGTGACATGTTGTACTTTAGCAAAGCAATGTGCAAGAACTTAAAAACTGCAATAGTATTGTTTGACCTGATTATTCAAAAAGTTTACTCAAATTAGTATTATTTGACCTGACTATTCAAGTTTACTCAAATTGTCCAGTATATTTAGGTAGTAACAGAAGCTGTTCAGAGTATTGATTTTACTTGGCTATGAATTATAGTTTTGAATGTTAAACTGAGGGTTCATATATTTTTTAAAATTTTCTGTACTTTTTTAGCTTGTTCATATTTTTTTTAATTTTCTGTACTTTTTTAGCTTGTTGCTGCAGATGTCCATTCTAAAGCAATTTAAGGGGTCTGTTATTGATGCTAGCTAGTAAAAGTGTTACTAATTCTGCCATGTACAAAGTGTTTCTCTACAAAATTACTTGCTTTGCTTTTAATTTACATTACAGTTGTTTACTTAGGTCATTGCAGTTGTTTGAGGGGTTTCACCACATCTGCATCTTGCATCTGATGCAAGGTGATTTTGTAGAGCTTTCCTGAATGAATTATGCTCTTGCTACATTTAAGATGGGAAAGAGTAAATTCCATGTATATAACTGTAGGTTTTAAGTGTTCTGTGTTGCTGTAACATGAGTTGCTGATGCCATTAGGAGTACTGCATTATTTGTAGATTATACTATGATCGAGATATTGATTTTCTATCCTGGCAGAAGTGGTCTAGATATGGATGTTTTTGGATCTCAATGAACTGTAAAGGAGATACTCAAACTAGAAGCCATTTTTCAATGTCTGTGGAGAAACATTGGTCTTCTACAGGGTTGGTCAAATGAATGAACATGCAATTTGTTGTTCAACGATTGAAGTTGGTTAGAAGCCCTACAGAATACAGGGCAAAATATTTCTGGCAATATGTAATCCATCTTTTGTCAGATATATTTATACACAGATTTTCTTTTAGTTGTCACTGCACTTGTGTGTGCACCAAAAGATAGTGTGGGACATAATCATATTCCCAGGGATGTGAAGGGGTTGACAAATGCTAATAGGATTCTTTGCCTGTCTTTGATCTTGACAGTTTCTGTGCGTTTACTCTCATTGTGTGTACAGAATACCTCTTTTTTGCATTTTTTGTGGCCTTTTTATAATTCTTCTCTAATGGTTTATTTGTTTGAGCACTTTCAAAGATAATAATGTCATATGAAAAAAATAACTGCCTGTATTGAGGATATATTTAGTGTGAGAAACGTTTGTAGGTATAACAGGGCCTGTGTAAACTTAGCCATGCAACCCAACCCAGCTGTGTCCCAATTATCAAGGGCATTTATTAGAAGGGGTTAAGCAAGTTAGGAGGTTTCTAAATGTTGTGTGGGGGGCTTATGTTAGTTTGGGTATAGTTACTGTCTGCCTCTGTCTATCACAGACATGGGTGCCAGACCTTGTGTGAATTTTCAGTTTTCCATCCACTGCTCAAGGTTATGCTTAAATGGTGTTAAGGATGGACTCTTATTCACATGGATGGGGACTCATTCACATGGATGGGAAAAAAAGAGAAAACAAATTTCAAATGAAATGTTAAACAGGAGTAAATCAGTGATCCTTGGAAGAGGCTTTTTGTGAAGAGGTTTATGGGTATATCATGCCTTTTAGGTCTTGTTCCAGCCCAGTTGCATGCCTCGTAGAGCTTTTGTATGTATGCAGCTGAGGCAGGAAGCTATTATGAAATTTATTTCAGATCATACTCCAATAATAACGAAGATGAAAGTACAGGTTAATGAAGTAAAAATGAGACACTGGCGCTTCCACACTTTCCTGTTAAAATGAGGGGAATTTAAGAAATGGGTAGTGGAAATTATTTGAGAGTTATTAGAGAAGACAGACATTTCCTCAGAAGTTATAGGTAGTGAGCAGGATAAAATGAAAGTGAAGTTTAAAGATAGGATAGAAATAAAAGAAAAGGAGATTTGGTTAAAAAGTAATTGGAATTAGAGAGGCTGACAAAGGTTAAAGTACTGCAGAATAAGGGGAATCTGACACAAGCAAAGGCACAACTGCAGACTGCTGAAGAGAAAATAAAGAAGCAGCTGGATAATATGCATGAGTTTATAAAGATTGCTAGCAATTAGTTTTTGATAACTCCAAAGCACAAAAACTCTTAGCATAATGACTTAGGCAACAAACAGAAAGTAGAAGGGGTTGTTGCCAAACTTGGGGAACCTAAAACAAGAAAAACTAGAGATCCTGTAGAGGTAAAGATTTTGGAAATGTTATAGAAATTTGTATGAAGCACAGGAATGTGGAAGACTTAAGTATGCCAAGGTTAGAGGTAGATGAGGCTCAACAAATGACAGCTATGATAGGAGGAGATGAAATAAAAACAGGGACATATAATCAATCTGCAGGAAAATCTCCAGGAATAGATGGTATTCCCGTGGAAGTTTGGAACCTAATAGGGAAGATGGTGAAAAATCTTGAAGGTTTTGTACAGTATTTTAAAAGGAGGGGAAGTACCAACATCCTGGAAGAAAGCTGTGGTGGCTGCAATAAATAAAGACAATAAAGACCCATCACACCCAGCTTCATACAAGGCCATTTCAGTTTTAAACCATGATTATAATGTGTTTGTCTATAATAGCTAAAAGAATGGCAAAGATGTTGCCAAACTTGATACACATGGACCAGTGTGGTTTTGTGGAGAGGAGCCACACATCTGACACCATTACTAGAACAGTGATGATCCACTGGGAAGCAGAATGCAAGAAAATACCACTGTTGAGTCTTTATGTAGCGATAGCATTCAAAAGAGTAACCTGAGATTTTATGAGTAGGGCAGTGGAAGCATTTGCATTACCTTAATTAGGAGGACATATGAGGGATCAGAGGCAAAAACTGAAGTGGGAGGGGTCCTCCCTGATCAGTTGTGTCTGACCAGAGGAACCAGACAGGGGTCTCCTCTTTCCACTTTACTGTTTGTGTTAAATTTAGAGATACTGGCAAAGAAAATAAGGGACTCCGAAATTTAAGGACATAAGTGGTATGGTAATCAAGAAAAGTTGGCTTTATTTGTGGGCAATATTATTTTGTACCTGATAAAACCAGAAAAGGACATCTCTGTGTAAGGAACATTCTGAGATTTTTTTAGGGATACAAAACTAATGAAGACAAAGCAAGGGTATGGCTGTTAACTATATACCAACACATGAATTGGTTCAGCAATACCCATATTTATAGGGATATGATAATTTGAAGTATTTGGGAGTAGGGGTTAAAAAAAAGATTCTGTTATTGCAGCTAAAGATATGCGAGATGATACTAAACAAAATACAATAAAAAAACTGAGAAACTGGAAGCTCTTGTTTATGGATATGGATAGCAAAATATAAGCAGTGAATGTTTTTAGTCCCTTTAGTTTTATATACAGGGTCGGTCATATTTTTATCAACCTGAGGATAGTGGATAGTAATTAATAAAGAGCTGAAGAATTTTATCTGAGAGGGGAGGAAGGCAAGGGGTAAGTGGGAGGAGTTGCTCCTTCCACTAGAACAAAGTGGTTCAGGCGATTTGAATGGATATTTAAAGCTGCTCAGTTAATGCTCACATACATAAAATAAGCAGAATGCTATAATTCAAAATGGAAATGGATGAAGTACGGGGAAACCGCACAACATTCCATCTTGAGTTGTTTGAAAATAGTTAAATGTAGTTTCTCCATTAGCAAACACTATAGATAATCTTTCAGGTAAGACATCTTAAAATAAAAAAGGATCCACAAAACAAAACAAAACAAAAAAAAAAAAAACCAACAACATTGTTTCAGTATCAACAAATGTTTTCTCCCAGAAAACAGAATCTGGTTATAAAACAAATGCCATTTGTTCCCAGTATCCCCTCACCAATTCTCTTAGTTTATTTTTCTTGTCATTAACAGCAAATATTCTCCGTTATGCACCATACTGTAGAATCCCAACTATATCCATTTTTAAAAAAATTTTAATGACAATCTGCCTTTTGTAAAAATCTCATCTGTACTACAGATTTGTCCAGCTTCACTCACTACATATGCCAAGGATTCAGACTTTTTGGATGATAATTTGTCATTTGTAAGAATGTATCCAATTGTATTTGTTTATGCAAACCCTTTAATGCTACATTATAATCAGTGCCTCAAATCTAGAAAATGTTGTTGTTGTGTCTTTCGGCTTTTCCTGGTTAGGGGTCGCCACAGCGGGACTCCAGTCCGCTAATGATTGGCAGTTGATTTTTATGTACAGAGTTGCCAGCCCTGACGTACAACCTTCAACGAAGGTACACCCATTAACGCATGTCTCCACACAGAAGATGCTCTAGCCGAGAATTGAACCGGACAGCATCTTACTGTGAGGCGACAACGCTACCGCAGCACCACCGCTGTTCAAATCTAGAAAATGTATTTCTTCTAATTCATAGTAAATAATTTTATCTGGCTGGCATAAAAATGTCAGCCATTAATAAGCCTTTAGACAAAACATGTCTGACATATGACAGGTTGAAAGCCACTACTATCCCCGTGTTATAGATTTGAAAATCTGTCAGAAAATTAAACAAATAAAAACTGATTTAGAAAAATAGTTAAATAGGTGTAAAAACAAACTTAAATTACTGTGTAAGTGGGCAAGTGCTTGTGGAAGTCATGTGTTATTGGGGAGTTATACAAGTCATGTTTTTGTTGAACACATTTGTGTAAACATAATTCCTCTCTGGACCTTCAAAGAAAAAAATGCCAAAAATTCCAAACCAAACTTGTGTTGTACATCACCATATATAACTGTTACATGTATTAGCTCCTAGAATGTATGTTCTGTCCATATCAAATCTGACATTTGTTACAGTAAATGCTTAGAATATCTGGTGTGTGATAAAATTTAACAGAAAATTGTAAAAATATATCTAAAACCTTGTTGAACGTTTGGCACAGCCTACTTATTGCCAGTCTTGGAGCATATCAACTGTCTTGGCTATTTAATGAAGACAGTGGGAAGGTACTGTGGGATTCTATACCTTGTGTTGCTTCGGTTTCCCCACTGTATAGTTTCAGTACACCCTAATTGCAACATGTTTCCAGATTTACAGCTGAACTGTTCCATGTGTATACTGTGTGATACCATATAATTTTTGTGCTCACGCAATACCTCCATACACATCCTTCTTACTGAAGAGTAAGATCTTCCTCCTGCTTTTTCACGACTCCCCTTCTATGTTGCAAAATACATAAGGCCTCCCATACTTGTTTAGATTACAGCTTCCTTTTCTATTTGTTTTGCATGAAAAAGAAAAATCTAGCAAAGCTAGACTTTCCACTGTGTGATACCTTAAACCTCTTGTATCGGAGGCAACATGGGATATATGCAAATTACCCTTTAAAGGATATCAGGTGTTTCAGCTAAATGACAATTCTGAATGTCCATGCCTTTTTCTTTTACTTTAAGTCTATTTATGGACAATTAAAGGCCAATAAAGCCAAACCCCTCTAGCTGTGGACATGCATATTACTGCCTTCTTATGGCATCATCAGCCAAGCATAAGAGGAATCTTTAACTTTTGTAAACGCAGGGTTGTACCCAACTGATATCCATAAACATTAGGGTAGCTACAAACTTGCGAAAATAGAGTGTGAACAAACTTCAGAAAACAGATGAAAGTGGCTGGCAGTCAAACAAGTCTCCGGAGCCTTAACGCAATTTTATTATAATGATGAAATAAACAGCGTTTTTGCTACAACACCAAAGTAGCTTCTTCAGAGGCTAAGAACACAGAAAAAAGGTGCCAATTACATTTATAGCATTGTCAACCTCATTCTAATCAGCTGTGACAAGGAATACATCACTTCCTTAGATTTGAATGTGTTTAAGACAACACGCACTTGATCAAAAGCATAACAGCTAGCCTTTTAAATAAAAACTGCAAATACACTTAATTTATAAAAAATATAAAAAATATATATATGAATATATTACTGACAAACTAAAATCTATGCTGAAATAAATTTCTGAAAAGGACTGTTTCATATATAAGATATATAAAATTGTGTGACAGGTTATTATAATAACCATAAAAAAATTTTTTACATGCACAAAAAATACATGTCTGTTGTTAGCGTAAGAAAGATCTGTATTTCAAAACAGGGGCTATATTACAACAGTCCTGGAATGTTAAAGGCATCTAGCTTAAATTGCCATTCCAGTTCTAAAATCTCTAGTAAAAGAGAGGTAGGTCCACCCCTGACAGATCTATGCATACAGTCAATACCCATGAATACAAAATTGTGTCCAGGGTTAGATTCTACATGTTTGGCAAGGGCGTTCTCACTTTTATTATTCCTAATAGCATAACTGTGTTGGTATATGCGCTCCCTAAATTTCCTATCAGTTTTTCCGACATAAAATGCCGGACAACATACGCAGAAAGCAACATATACAATGGATTTAGTGTCACAATTAATTTTACAGTTAATCTCATATTTTTTGTGGCCTATGCTAAAGGAATTCCCTGTCCGCAAAACATGACACCAATTGCATGTACCACAACTAAAACATCCTTTAGTTCTCTGAAGTGTTTGACTGGAATGATTCCGCTGCAGTAATTCCTTAATGTTGTTGCCTCTTCTATATGTGATCCTCGGTTTAACACCAAGTTTCCCCACCAAAAAGGAATTATTGGTAATAAAATACCAGTTCTTATCTATGATCTCCGAGATTTCTTTAGAGTTCAAGTTGAAAACAGTTGAGAAGGACAAAGTGTAATCACATTTAGGTTTATCAGACCCAACTATAATACAAGATCCTGTGCCCATCTGCTCACTAAAGTTACTGTTATTGACAAACGGTGTAATTATTCGGTTGTCAATTAGTGGTCTAAAAATGCCACTTAATCTTTTATTTGTAACTTCTACAATTAATTCTTCTATGATGGACAGTGGGTAACCCCTGTTGGAGAAAAACTCAGTAAGTACACCGCATTCTTTTTCAAAGTCTTTGAATTCACTACACATTCTAACTGCCCTAACTGTCCCTTAATGATTGCTTTTTTCAGTTTAAAAGGGTGGGCACTTGTGTAGTGTAAGAATGAATTGATGTAAGCCCCCCTGCGGAAGATGGACGAAACAAACCTAGAATTACTTGGGTCCTTTTTAAGTTTGACATCCAAGTAATCTATCTCACTGGCCTCGAATTTAAAGGTAAATCTAAGGAATGAGGTTGTTTGATTGAAATAATCAACAAGTGACTGTGCCTCTGCTTCATCACCCCTAAAAAGAATAAAAATATCATCCAGGAATCTGGTATAATAACCAATTTTGTCTTTCCAAATAGGATGTTTCAGGACAAATTCTCTCTCCCAATATGCCATAAACATATTGGCGGGAGCCCATCGCTATGCCCTGCTTCTGGATGTAATATTCCTTTCCAAAGATGAAGAAGTTAGAGGACAGAACTATCTGTGATGTTGTTAATCTCATCTCTTGGGGCTTTAAATTCCATCAACAACAGTTCTAACCATTCTGTGGCCTCCAAGTGTGGTATTGAAGTGTATAAGTCGACTGTAAGGAAATTGAAGGACCTGTCAAACCCGATGTTATTAATATTAGCAAGGAAGCTCCAGGAATCTTTACATATGCTTGGTACCAATTCCAAATACTTAGCTAGCAAAGAATCAATATATTTTGCTGACGGATAAGAGATGGAGGACCTCCCATCAACTAACGCCCTCATAGGGGGATCCACAAGGTTCTTATGTATCTTGGGTATACCAAACATCACAGGCGTCCTAGGTTGAGAAATATTGATGTATTCATAAGTGTCCAGGTCTATTCTACCTTCTATAAATAAGTCTCTATAATAACCCTTGATCCTGCTGATGTTGGTATTCATTTCATTGAGGGAGGAACAATTATAAGCAGGTGTATCCAGCACTAATGTCATTTTTTCATTGTACAGACTGTTCTCAAATACTACCAGCCCCCCACCCTAGGGTAGCTACAAAATATCCTAACAAACAAACTAAAGCAACGAGTAAAAAGGTCACACAGAAAAAAACAATTGGTTAAAAAACACAAAAAGAAAAATCTAGCAAAGCTAGACTTTCCACTGTGTATTCTTAGTACATGCAGCTTTACCTACTCCTGGTTCCAGACAGAAACAGAGAGAAAAAGTGAAGGTGCACAAAGTCTTTTACAGTTTTGAAAGTTGACACATTTGGTGTTTACAATTCTGTGAAGCACATGGAACTTTAGTTGCTCAAGTGTACTACAACATACAGAAAAATAAGTAGAAAAATTGTAGGAGTGAAAAAATATTTCACAGCTTTGAAAGATGAAACAGTTTCTGGTCAATGTCTGTGAGGTAAGTGTACATTAGATTGTCTAACAACTTTAAATGCTGTAATTGCTGCACAACCACACACACATAGGAAGGAAGTAACACTAACAACCAACTATTTTTATTTTGCTTTTATACCATACATGCATCTAATAATTTACCACCTATGCCATGATATTTACCTACAGATCATTTCCCAAAAATATGAGGCAAAAATCTGGGAATTCTGTGAAAATCTGGACAGTTGAGATGTATGAAAGGGTTTTCAGACCAACAGTTAAAGAATTAAAAAAAAAAAAAACACGTCAGGAGTGAAGAACAAAAGGTTCTCCAATACCACAACAGCTTGTTAACTTTAGTTTTAATTTGACCAAGTCAGAACTTCACAATAAAAAAATCCAGGCAGACTCCCAGGTACTTATCTTAACAGATTAATTTCTTCACCAAGAAGAATTAACTTGATTCTGAGAGGAACCCTATTAAGTTCCAAAAAGCATAGCTTTCATTATGTTCCATTTCTGGACTAGATGTTATCTTTCAAGCTATTTTTTTGCAGGTTGACCAGGTTAGTTTGTAGCAACTCTGACAAGTTGTTGAGGGGCTGCAGACTAGGAAATAACCAGATCAACGGCATATCATACATGGTTCACTGTAGGGAGATCATAGGCTATGGATTAAACAGTGAAAAAGAGGACCAAGAAGGAAACCCTACAAGGCTACAGAGTAAATGGAGGCAGAGGAAGAAACAGCAATCCAGTATGGACTGGAAACAGTTTGTCTAAAAAAGACAGCATGAAAACCATTAAAAAACACCAGAACTAAATGCAGTTTTCACAGAGTGCAGCAGAACTTTATAACTTTAGTGAGACTAATAAACAAGGTACCAGTAAGGAGGGTGGCATCTGTGCCAGACAGAGCATCTAACAGAGAGCACTCAGGATGCTTCTTTTTGAAGTTAACCTTTTGAAATCTACAAAGCAGATCACACAGGATGTGATTATGGGTAATCTGTCATAACTTATTCTTTTGAATATCTTTACTCCGTGAGGAAAGAAAGAGATTGACCTGAAGGTAGAGGTGAACCTAGGCAAAGGAATTTTTTGGAAGAGAAAAAAATACTGGGACCTCTCCAGGCAGCAAGAATAGAGATATGACAGAGGCAGACTAAAAATGTGTTAAGGGCTACAAGTGACTCGGAGTAATTTCAGAAACCAGGAATATACTCCATGTCCAGGCTGCTACATGCAGGTAGTTATTCTGTCACAGAAATAAATTTGTTTTTAAGTCAACTTCTTAAAATAAAAAGGAAGAAAATGTTTACCAGTGTTATCATACCAAGACAGAGCCAGAAAAAGTGTAGAAAGTTGAATTTCCTTTTAATATTCTCAGAAAGAAGTGGGACAGAGTTCGATTTAAAAAAGTTAAGAGTGGGAAGGGGTATTTGCAAGCCAGTTTACCGCTTTGATTCTCAGAATCAACTGTGGATGATCTTTTCTGGACAGACCAGGCTGCATTCCCAAGTTTTAAGCGGTGATGGGAGTGTCATCTTCCTTTTCCATCCTTCGTGCCTTATGGATAAGGGAGAAAAGAATCAGTTCTGAAAGTTTTAGGGAGTGTTTACAGATGAGATACAGAATCAGCAGCAGAGCAACAGAGATAACAAGAGTCTAGTCTATACCCCAGAGCTTCTTTTCCAAGGCTTTTGGTTCAAGAGCTGGAGCTAAACAAATGTGTGACAGTTTGTAAGTGTTTTTGCAAGTTCAGTGAAAAAGGATGAGATAATGGTGACTCAAAGATCGAGGGAGAACTTTAGTATTAATTTGAGGGCGATAGCTAGTGATCACAAAATCTAAATCCGAGTCACTACCAGAGGGAAAAAATGGCCTGGTAAGTTTTTTGATGAGCTTTGAAAGACATTTTGGCTAGAATGTCAAGAAGCTCCTATCTGTATGACACAAGTAGACTGACAGTAAAGCTTCCAAGCAGAAGCACATTCATTTTATGAAAGTTTCTATTATTAAATAAAAGCTCCCAATAGTTATACTAGCAGAAAGTATGAGACAGGAAAAAGCAAGAGCAATCTTAGCGAGATCCTTGAGGTTTACCATGAGCTTACATGGACCATTTGCCTCAATACACAAATATGTATTTATAACACTGCAGTATAGTCGGTTCCTGTATAGTAAAAGTGCATCTAATATTGGGCTCAGAATGATTACTTTTATTGTACTGTAGTTAAAGAAACCTCTCATATAGCGTGCATAAAGCATTAGCCAAGAATCTACAATGCAAGTACATCAGGGTCATCAAGTCACTGAAGAAGGTAGGCCAACTTATGGACATTTCAAGTTTTGTAGGATAGTTTTTTAAACTAAAGTTACTAGGCTAATGCTTGGAGGAGGCTTGGCGGTGGGGGGGTCACTGTTAGTGGTCTTTGGCCAGGGTTAAATTCCACATCAGCAGCTAAAAGTAGAAGAAACCAGAAGGTACACATGGTAGGTCTGCTGGAAATTTTAGAGAGAGTAGCAAGATGCTTGAGGAATACTCTCAGCATGACAGGCCAGAAAAAAAAATTAGGGAAGCAGTAATAAAAGATGCAGGGTTCTTAGTGACAGAAGTGTCAGCATGAAACAGGGAAAAAGATAAAGAAGAAATCTTTAATGGGGAATAATGTAATCTTATCTAAACTAAGAAGAGAACCAAGAAGAATTAAAGGGATAAAGATCCTAATAGAGATAGTTCTGGACAATGTAGGGACTACCCTGCTGACAATGAGTCAAAGACAAAAAGATGCGACTCAGATTCAGGAAACCTTTAAATATACAACAGGCAAACCTGGAAAGACTGATGGGGAAGAAAGCAAAACTTAAGAGTGGGTCATAATGACAGTGTAAGTTAAAGCTCAGAAGTGACAAGGGTGTACACAGCCAAACAAAATGAAGCAAGTCAGGAAGACCGTGAACCTGCCTAGTACAAGGTCACGATGGGGATTAGTAGCCTCAGCTGAAACTCCAGCATGCACAAAGCCAAGGGCAGTACCAATGTGACAGCCTGTGCTACTACTAAATGGGAGAGTGCAGTTGGAAGGTACTGCAGGATGACACGCATGAAAAAGCAAAAGGTTAGCCCAACATGCATATTCAAGGTAAAAATCTGCCATGCTATGCCATTACTGACCCCCTACGCTTGAATCTAGGGCTTTAAGCCATTGATAAACCAGCTTCATTTTGGATGGGCCAGCCACATGGATGCTATACTTTAAACAGCTGTAGCCCATTTTCTGCAATTCTTGCTTTCTCCAGTCTTCTAATATTTCTTCAGTCCTAGGCTGTGGGCAACCATGTCTGAAATTCTGATCAGTCTCTTAAAATCACTGTAAACCCAGACTATTTCCATAGGTTTTGAGATCAACGCTATGGTACTGTTGCACTCACTTTTCCATTCCTCTATTATATCTATTTTAAGGCATTTCTTTACTACACCTTCAGTACACCCTTTATGATATTTGGTGAGATTTCAGGTTAACCTTTTTTCCTCAAATGTTTTGAATATATTGTTGAATGAGATTTGTTTTGTCAGGAAGTTCTGAACAGTTCCTTGTTCCTTAAGAGTTTTTGTTTCTGTGGCTTATAGAGTGTACCACCTTCCTGTACTGCATGCACAAAGGTCAGTTTTACTCGTCTTTGGTAAAACTAACTACACAAGTTTGCACTCCCTGCCATGATTTTAGAACATGGATATGATACATATGTTCTGATGGGTCCAGGACTAATGCTCGAGTGGTCGTTTCACCGAATGTGAAACGGCTGGGCATACTTATGCGAAAGTGCTTTTAACCGAAGAAGCACTTTCGTGTAAGTATGCCTGTTGCGGAGATTGCACTACAGTGGGGATAAGGGAAAATTCCCTTTTCCCCACTGTAGTGCAACCTTGGAGTGAGAATATAAAAGTAGGGGTGTGTGGGGGGGGTGCAGGGGTGCTTGCCCTCCCTGCAAAAACATAAATGTAATTTTTTTTTTGAACACACTTTAATGAAAGCGTTCGCTAGTGTGTTCGGTGATCGTGGATTCGGATTGTTGAATTTTCGTTCAACAGTCCTAGATCCATTCTGATATTCTCTAACTAGTCTAACTCTACAGTTTACATCATTTACCTGTTATGGTAGGTCACATGTACTTGCCATGTAATTAAATGTGTTTTGTGCTGATATGACCAAAACCAATATTTGCTTTGCAGCTTTGAATTCCCTGGTCCTTACACTTCTATTGTAGATTACTTGTTGTGCAGTTCGTGTTCAGAGACTGTGTGTCACCATTTTAAGGTTGTTATAATGTTCCGTGACAACAGTTTATTATTGACTAAACGTATCTTTTAGCATTGGTCTGTATTAGGGCTCTGTTCCAGGTTATCTTGTGTCAATATACTCTGTCATGTCACTTGTCTTTCCTTCATTATACAGCTCAGCTGTCTTAAGAGTGACTGAACAAGAGTGACTGAACACTACCCTTCCAGAGAAGAAAATACATAGAGTTAATTTTTCTCAGAAAAGTGTACAAACTACATTTACTTTTTTCCTTATGATACTTGTTGTCTGCAGTAAAATTCAGTTTTTTTCAGTCTTAAACAGACATAAATGGGTTTAGACCCCTACCTAGACAATGCTTGTTGACTTCTTCATCCTCAAAAGTTACCCACTGTATAGAATTCTTCATGTCTGTAGCTTTTCTTGTTTTAGCTTGACAGAATATTTAAAATTCTGTTTAGGTTATGCACATGTTCTAGTTCTTAACTTTACTCCTCCAAAATGTACTATTCCACTGAAAGATTCCCATTCTTCATTTCTTCTGATCATTTTTAGTCCTTGCTTTCTAATATCTTTAAGCTATAATGACACCTCTACTCTGTGCTTGTTTAATTTCCTTCCTTCCACTAGTTCTGCTCTTGCATGCTGTTCACCCACAGATATAAGCTAACAAATATTTTAAATAGTTTAGGCTCTTCTCTGTATCCTTAACCATTTTGTACAGTCAGGGTTTTCTTCGCTATGCCCATATCTGTTAGATTCATATGCTGTAATGAATGTGGTTAGAAGTCACTCCCTCCCTTTTTCCAAGTTAGGTAGAGGGATTTTTGCAAGTTTATTTACTTGCTTTTTCTCCTCCCCATACGGAGGTGGTTTATCAACATGGCTACCTTCTTTCAATTGTTTCCACCTTTTTAAGTGGTGAAAGTCTCTCTAGTGTCATATCATGCATTAAATTTAGTACTACTACAACAGATGAAATACATTCCCAAACACAAACTGTATTTTTATCTGAATATTGAGATACTGTTTCGTATCTATACGAGTGCATACTTCAAGTGCTTTTTAGTAATGGTTTTCCTATTACATACTTATTGCTTCTTTACCAGCATGACCATACTAACTAAATCATGCAGTTCAGGTTGATTTTCTGTCAGTTAAGATAGTGTACTCTATTATCTTTGTAGTAGTGAAGTAACAGAACTCAGACTAACTATTCTAGCAGATTTGCTTCATTCCACAGACATCATATCATTATCATTAGCATGCTTTTCAGAAGTTGTTGTTGTCACAGGTAAAATGGGGTTACAGGTACAAATTCTCAACTTGTGACCTCTTTTCCTACGTATAAAACAGCCAATACTTTGTTATAAACAACTGACTGACATTTTACTACAGGTCTTCATGGATCAATTCTATATATAGCTTCGTAGTAAAACGAGTCAGTTTGACTTGCCCACTTTCTTAAAGCAGTGGGTAAACTTTTGTTTTTTAAATTTGTCAGTGAATAATATTTCTGTCATGTTATCTCTAGTACATTAACTCTGTCAACCATAAAAATAATTAAATGCCTTAAATCAAAAAATTGTGAACTTAAGCCACTTTTGTTATGAGAAAAAATACAGCTATGAAAAATTTGAGGTAGTACCTTTGAAAAAACACCAGGTTTGTCAAGTAATGCTTTCCTAAACTTATCATAGCTCTGCTTCTCAGTCTTGTCCAGGTCTATGCAGGCTTTTAGTGGTCCTTCAGTAAGTCGGCTGAAAGGATGCTGGTCCATTTGGCCTAGTCTTTTCACTCCTGGCTGCCATACTGCTCAAAGTCAAATATGCATCTGCAGCTTCCTGTCTTTAGTTATATTAGTGAAAGAAGTGTCTTTGGCCTCCTGACTGATAGGGCTGCAGAGGGCTTTGGTAGGATAAAATAGGGAGTTTGCAGCTTCATTGCTATGTGGAAGTTTGGTACAAGACAACTAAAAAGACAAAAAGGGTGATTCCCCCCTACCCATCATGGAAAGCAGATGTCAGGCAGTAGCTGAAAGTCAGATTCAAGAAAAAGAATACGGACTCTGTAGCTGCTGTGGAACAGCAGGTCTTCTCTCCTTTTCAGTCTTGTCCACCCAGACGCACAAGCACCAGGATATGTATAGTAGCATTTCAAAACTGTGGTGAAGAAATCAGATTTTTTGCCACAGCCGGTGATAAACAGACTAACACTTTAAGCTGGTTTCAAGAACAGAACCATGCATGCATGTGGGAACTCTGAATGTTATGATACAAGAATTAGCTCTCTTGAGCTTGTCCTACACATCAGTAAAGAACAGCCCCTCCAATCAGTCTTACAAACAGGCATATTTTGGATAACCAGCAGTAACAAACATCTGTAACCTGCTTTCCTAAAACATCTACTAATGGAATGAAACATCAAAGGTAACCAAGCATGGTGTATGGTAACATTAGCAGCACTATGCAGAGGCTGTAGGCACATAACTGTTAAACTGTTAAACTCCTGGCATGCCTACCAGACTGTACACAGTGCAGGTTCAAATATCATTATTTAATGGATGTTCACTAATCAAAACAAGAAAAGTGACAGTGTAAAATGTGCTTATTAATACGGAGTAAACTTACTCTGAGAAGAACTGGGACTGCTGCCGATCTCGTAAACCTTGTGAGGGTCGGATGGATTCATGGAGTTGTCTTCTAGTTTACTAAATCTAGGAATGCTATTCAGTGCACAACGGAAGTTAGTTTTCCACTTTGCTGGGTCATATTCAGCTTGTAAACCTGTGTATTTTCCACTCACTACAGCCCAGGCCTATAAAATTATACAGAAAACTTGGTTGTAGTTTTTTACTGGCTTAAAAACTTGCACAGTATGTGTTTGCCAACATAAAATCAAACTGTACTTACAGCACATTACATCCCAAGATCAAATCCACAAAATAAAAATAAACTAGAAGGCTGCCAGCCTTCAGTCTACTGACAAACCACACACACACACAAATTTACATGCATCTCTCTCTCTCTCTCTGTATACACACAAAAAAAGTAAATAAATAGCTTTACAAAGCCAAATAACTGCTTCCAAGTTTAATTATGGACAGGCAACAGTAAAAGTAACTAAAAAAAATGGTACTTTTCCTTTTGCTATCAAGCTACAGATGATTTTGCACAGCTGACTGTACCTGGCATATGAAATAATGTTGAAGAAGAATTCCTAGACCACATGATTATCTGTTTCAACATAAAGACAGACACAGACACACACACACACACACACACACACACACACACACACACACACCCCATTAGTATGTTGGTTCTTTTAAAGTTTTGTTATATATTTTGGTGACCCCAACACTGTGTCCTGGTTAGCTCTAGCATCACACTTCCACATTTCCTTCCTACATAACCCTTTTTATACCTGCCCTTTAACTGCCACTAAACAGTGCACAGCTGGCTGACTACAGCAGGTAGACTGAAGTGAAGAAGGCATTTCATCATGCAAACTTCACTGAAATTTTTGATATGTGCAGATACCTCAGTAGGGTAGAAACATGCAATAACTGTGGGAGAAGGGGTGGAAAGGATGCATGCCAGCTGTGGCGCATATTCACTTAGGATAGTTACCCCTGACAATGCTTTCTTTCACAAAGCAGCTAAGCTGCAATTCCTAGACACCATTATCAGTCCTTTTTAAATGACTAAAATTTCATCCTGGCCCCCAGAGAACAACCAGCCCAACACCTTTACACAAATTCAATTCACCTGCTTGCTCATCAATACAATGCATCATTTTAGTGTTCAAACAAGAGGCAGTAATTGTAAGTCGATGTACTTTGACAGACAGAACCTTCTAGCAGATAATGATCTCTTGGTTCACCCAGACTCCCCATTTCTACCTACCTACTGGATAATCTGCAGACCCTATTGAAGCAATATTTTCTTCTCACACCCCTAATAAGAATGATCAAGCCTGTCCCATTTTGTAACTGAATTATACTGCTGTAGGATATTACATTTTCTTTAGCAAAGCTGTTTCAATGCTCTACCACCCTTGCTGTGAAATAGTTCCTTAAGGCTTATTTGAAGTCATTCATCCTGTAACTTAGACTTAGGCCTTTGTGCAGAAATACCTCTTTTTTTGAAATGTTACCCAGCAACTCTAAATTTCCCTGAAACAGTTGTTTCTAACATGTTCATAGGTAGGTACTAGGCTATCTTCCCGAGGGCATTTATAAGCCTAGCCAGAGTGTGTCAGCTTTCACTGCCCCATTGATTAACTGAGCCTCTGTCAAGAAGAGCCAATGAAGTGATCTCAGGGGTGTATTTTCTGTTACCCATCCACTCGTCAAGGTTTCTCTTGAAGAGTGTTAGTGAGGGGCTCTGCCTAATGTAGTTAGGAATTTTGTTCCAAAGCATGGGGAGTCTCTGCGACAGGAATCTATCCCTCCAGCATGTTCTATTTATTGTTGTGGCAAGGTTTAGCTCACTAGAGCGAGTGGCTCACAGTGACTTGGATTTCTTTAGGTGTTCCATTCTAATGTTGAAATGTAATTCATATGTACCATGCTGCCATCCTAGAACATTCTTAAAAGGATCTGGTGTTCACTCTGTTTAAAGTATTACTTAGAAAGTCAATAAGCAGACCAGATCCAATGGCCAAGCATTCATTTTCAGCTGCTGTACAACTGGAAACTTGCAGTGGCTTTGGGAGTTTTTACCCATCATACATTGGTAGGTCCTGAGAATAAATCTGATCTAGCAAACATTAGGAAGCAGGGTTCATGAATTGTGCAAAAAATAAATTATTCAACTGTCTGTCATAGACTTACTAGTGATTTTGAAAGAATGCAATTAGTCAGATGCAAATGTGATGTTAAAAAAAAAAACAAGCAGTTTTGTACTGCCAGGTTGCTCAGTCAGTAAAGTCAACTCAGAATTTGTCCTGGCCTGGTTATACTGTTAAGCTGTACCAATCTCTCTAATTTCCAGTGCCTGCATGGTGCTTACAAGTTGTCAGATGCTGAAACAGCTGTAATCATACATGTTGTTTTCAAAATGCAATGTTGGTATGCAGTTGTGTTAAAAAAAACAAACATCTGTACTGTGGCTTATTCTTTTAAAGGTTAATGATCTACTCATTATGTTATACTTCAGTAAGACCAGAAGACCGATAAGGGTTAATCCTGCAAAAAAATCTTTACAACTCCATTGTTTAAACTATAAGATGTAAACTACTTACATAAACACTTAAAACTTTGAAGTAACATACCAAGGCACAAATATATATTTTTCTGCACTCTTTGCCCCTGTTCCTGTCGATCATCAACCCCTGTCTATAACCAACATTCCCCATCATTGGGATGAGGTTCAACCAGGAGGGGGCAATCACTCAGACAGCCATTATGGGTGGTTCACGTTTTTTTTTTTCTCTGTACCCATCACATACACCTCGTGAAGCATAGGGAGCAGCATGCAATGAGATGACAGTGGAAGATGCTCGTAAGAGGTGTTCCTTCCCGGCATCCCTGACCCCCTATCCCCAAGGCATAAATGCTAAGCTTCCAGGTTGCCACCTACAGGAAGTTAGCACCAACCAGTGCATCCTAGAGTTTATGCAACCCCACCATCCCCAGTAGAGGTGAGCAGGCCACCCCTTCCCTTCTCCCCCTCTCTATCTGGCTCCCCCTCTCTGGCTCCTCCAGTGCCAAAGACAGTAGTTAAACCCTGGACATCTGGGAATCCATTCCCTGCATCATGGAAGCAGGCGAAGACACAGATTTTTAAAACAGTCTTTGCCATGGAATCATGCTGTGCTGCTGTTTGTTGAGCAGATCTAACCTGGTGCTACTAACCAGTAATATCCCTGCTTCTGTTAAGTAGACTATGGGCAGTAATCTGAGGCACTTTTTCATGCCAAATGTTTCATCTTTTGGTGCTAGCCATAGGACAGAGGAATGCAACTAACCTTCTCATGTCACATAACCAAGCTGCCACCAAACTAAATTCTGATGCAGCTGAACTTCTGTTAAACATTTCGAAGATGATTGCCAAAGACTTCTTGATGCTGCATGTGTTGGCTAGTGATAACTAAAATAAATGTACTTGAGATGGAACACACATACTGCTGCTACACAATGCTGGAGTGTGTTGCTAAAACCTCTCCTGTAAAAGTTTGGAGTATGTTCTCCTTTAATGTTCCACTTGTTTCTAAGTGGATTTATCCAGTGTTTCATGGTCAGGAGTGAAAGAGTTTCATTCAACATCTAAAAACATAACTAAAATGAGCTACTCATAGTATTGTCTTAATTTATTATGAATAAACAAATGCTAAAAACTGCTTTAGAGAAGAGGATCTCATTGAAACATACAAAAAGATAATCAATAAATGTGTTGAATACTTTAAATGGTTCTGTCAGTAATAAGTTAATTTTACGGCATAAGAGAAGGTATTCAAAATATTGTATGGGTGACAAACTGGCTGAGACTGAACATGGTTTTGCTTTGAAATTATTTATCAGTTCCATCCACAGCTCTCAGCATCTTATCTACAGGATCAGGGACAAATACCCCAAAACGGGCATTTTTTAAAATATCAATGTGGTTTACTTTGAAAATTAATAGAATAGAAAGATGTTTAAAAAAATATACATTTTCTGAATAAAAAGTCGTCTACATTAACTATCATCATTTTGATGAAAAATCATACATTTTATGATGGAAACAGCAAACATTTGCTCCAAAATTTGTGACATCACTGAAAATAAGGGTCGATTAAGAGGTATAATCATTTTCATGACTAGGTGGTTGCTCAGGTGGATATAAAAGACATTACAGCACTTACTGAAAATAGCAGTAGAACTTCCCCAGTGCCCTGGCCAAATTTAACCTCATTAGTATGAAGACCACATCAGGTTTCCCCTGAAAACAGGGCACATGCCTAGTGGGGCTAACCTAGGCAACAAGACAAATAAAAAATAAGGACCTTACAGAGATTTGATTTCAAGATCAAGAGCTGTCGTGTTTAAAATTTAGTATTGAATGACTACCATCCAGTTGTATCTCACAGTTTTAATAATGCACAGATTAACATTATAAAACCACAAAATTATGAAAAAAAATAATTTGATTCATAACATAAATTTCTAACCACCTTAAGATATACACAACAAACCCTCACAGTACTTTGTATCTTTGTTGCATTTCCTTACACTTCAAAGATGCAGACCTCTCTGACTGCATTTTTATCAATTTACTTTGCCATCCCCGCCCCTTCATCCTTGATGGCTATGATGCTTCGTTCATTCCTCATTAATACCTACAGCAGCATGGGTCAAGAGTCGAATGATGTGTGGTCATCACTCTTGTTTGGGCTAATTAGTTATGTCCTAACTCCCTTCCCATGGCAACTGGTGAAGTGTTTGCCAAGGTAGAGCCTGCATTGTTGAAATGATTGGTATATGCTTTCATATGCCAAACCATGGCTACAAAGCTCTGCACTGCTTAACAGGCCAGAGAGCCAGATAGCATCTAGCAATTGCTAGGTGATCCCCATGTATCTGACCTACCTGCTTCCATCCCCCTGGAACAGGCAAGGTGAAGTCAGGCATTCACTCCCATCCCCCTGGTCACTGGGGTTATAGTTGAGGTTTCAACTTTACATTTTGTGTACAGCTATATTACAGGAATTTACACTGCTGCAGACATATGAGAACTTGCTGACAGAAACAGTTAATGTATATAGAGCAAGATTCAGTTTTGGTGAAAATTAAAATACAAATATTCATATTGTAGTATGTATAAAAATGTACAGAAAAACTAACAAAGCCAACTTTGTAGTGTGAAAAACATGGCTAACAATGGGTAAAAACAAAAGAAGGCATGGATTGAAGTATTTAAAGATACCATTGAGATTCTGTTTAAAAAAAATCAATTATAATATTTTCCTACACTATAACAAGACTTAACTCTAATATGTAGTCAGCAAAATTATCCCAATGGTTGACCCAAGTCAAAAGAACATGCAACATTTTTACCCTTCCCTGCCCTGTCTAAAATACAAGTTTCCATTTGGCATATGTAGACTAGATTGCAGGAAGACATACCTTGAACAGCTTGTAGTCATTTTCAGAAATGTCCTTCCTTGAAATGTGCTTCCAAGGGATGCGAAATTTGGTGTGGTTGACATCCAGCCAGCAGAGCCCTGGGTACTGGCCACTGTTAATCTGCTGAATTAACCACTGGCCTAGATGGGGTTTATGATATGACAATGTACTGTACAACAGAAAAACAAAGATGTACATTACACGATTTGGCATTTAGTGCCATAATTTACAAGCTGTCTCCTACCATCACCAGAAGCTGCCTATCACATATATGCAACAATGCAACTGCTGATATAGTAAGAAATCTCAAAATATGTAGTTTATCACTAGTGATGAGTGGCAAGGTCATAATTGACAAATGAAAGAGCTACATGTTAAGTTAGTCCTTAACACACTGTCCCTGATGAAGAATGATCACCACGTTTTGAATGAGACTATCTTATCAGCATACAAAGTACTGTATTACTGTACCGTAATGGGAACCCTTACCTTGAGAGGGCATAACTACCCCAGAATTTATAGTCATTCTTGAAATATGCAAGACAAACACAAGCTGTCTTGCATACTTTACAAAACCATTTCAAACCACAGACTCCTCTCAATGCTTAGAATAACTACTGTGCACTCCGGGCAACGAGGTTCAGAGCACCACATGAAAATGCCATACTTTGAGGGAAAGGATGAATTACATAACTTAACAGGTCTTGTGTAGCTTGGGATTCATAGACACCTGAACTACACCAGTGCAGGGCAGGATTTGAAAAGCATCAATTGTTGTGCTGCATTGTAGTGGCACACAATTATGCCTTCCAGTTTTGGAAATCTGTGCAGGGTGAACTGGAGCATCTTTGCACTGCTGAGATAACTGGTGAAAGAAAAGGATGCAATGTATGACTAAGTGTGTATGTCAGTGAGTGAATGGGTCTGTGTTTGGGCGGGGTTAATCAGTGTATTTGTGTAAATTGTGATATTTATGTGCAACTAGCTATTGTGAAGGCTAGTGTGTGTGTGTGTGTGTGTGCTCTTCTAAGTTGCTATAGCTCAGGTGGTAGGTGAGTCACTGTGTAGATGTTCCAGCACAGAGTGGAGTGATTCAGTTATGCAAATTCTTGTCATGCGATATTGCTCTTTAGGGAACTTCTATGAATTGGTGCATATTACTGCAGTACAAATCCACTCATTAGGTCAGGGCAATTTAGACTAATTTAGACTGTTGTGCCCCTATGAATACCAGTCCTAGTGGCTCTCATTACATGAATTACACCACAACCAATACGGTTAGAAAAATTTACAGCTCTAAAAT
This sequence comes from Protopterus annectens, assembly GCF_019279795.1. Classification (NCBI taxonomy): domain Eukaryota; kingdom Metazoa; phylum Chordata; order Ceratodontiformes; family Protopteridae; genus Protopterus; species Protopterus annectens. The sequence goes on from NC_056751.1 coordinate 368,527,694, forward strand.
CTTTACCTGGGTGATCTTGCAAATCTCCACCTACCAGTAAAAGGAAAGCATCACCCACCATTTTGTACTTCAGCAACTTCTCTCCTTCTGCTGTCAAATCACAACTGTACTGGAAGTTTAAGCTCAAGTTACAAAAGCGCTATAATAAGACTTAACATTGTTTCTGCTTTGTGCAATAATGTCTACTTAATACCGTTTTATTAGTGTATATATATATATATATATATATATATATATATATATATATATATATATATATATATATATATATATATATACACACACACACACACACACACACACACACACACACTATATATATATACATACACACAAAATTATATATATATATATATATATATATATATATATACATATACACACACACACACATGTATATATACACATACACACATTATATATATATATATATATATATATATATATATATATATATATATATATATATATATACATATTATATATACACACATTCACCAAAAATTAACTCCTAGGAGTTAAAAACCACAAAAGAAACACAAGTAGGTGAGTTCAACAAACCACAGAAGCCAAGGTGTAATCCAAAAATCGTCGTTTACTGAAAACTTGTTAGCGCTTTCGTGTAATGGTATCCAAACACTTCTTCAGACAAGTTTTTTACATTTGTAACCTCCATTTAAATATACATCTCTATTAACACATTTATTCAATCAATAAAAACAATTAAACCAATTTCTCAATTAGTTAGATACTGCCCTAATAAAAAATAATACTGTGTTAGAAAATACATTTTAAAAACTAATACTATTACTTCATTGTTTTAATTAAATTAAATTAAAAACCTAGGTTGAAATTACATTTTGTTGGTACCATGAGAATGTACCTTACTGCTTAAACAGCCGTGTTCTCATTTACTAACCATTGCAAGTCAACTTATATTATTACTTTTGCTGATTAATTCCTTTTTTACAAGAATTATTTATAAAAATTAAGATAAAAATAAAAATAAAAATAAAAGTAAGAATGAAAATAAAAAATAAATCCCTATATGGGTAACTAAATGAATACATAGGTAGATAAATAGCCAATATCCCAACTTACATTAATTGTGTATATTATACATGTGTTTATTTCATCTTAAAAGGGCTTTTTGCTTTAACAAACATTTTATTGAACATGTTTCATTGATCCCAGGGTGGACATGGGCATTTGTTTTTAGTTGCCAGAGCAACTCACATTCTTCTAGCTTTAAATGCCATGGGCCTCCTCTGGGGTTTATTCTTACTTTCTGCACAACATTGAACAAGAAACTGTGATTAGTGTTTTCTGAAATGTGTTTTGCAAGAGCATTAGACATGGTTCGCTTAGAAATCGCATAAGTGTGTTCATAAATACGTTGTTTTAAGTGCCTTTCAGTTTTTCCAAAGTAGAATGCAGAGCATGCTGTGCATGTAGCCAGGTATACTACTCCTTGAGTAAGGCAATTACATTTTTCATTTATATAGTATTTTGTACCTCTGATAGAAAATGTCGATCCAGTTTTTATGTATTTACAGTAACTACAATGACCACACTTAAACATGCCTTTATTAACTTTATATGTTCTAGTGGGGGCTTCCAGCATTGTTTTCAGGGACGGAGCCTTTCTAAAGATTACTATGGGGTTTTGTCCTATATTAGTATGAGAATTTTGGCCTAATTTTAGGAGTTCCCAATTATTGTCTAGAATACGTCTAAATTCTACACTTAATTCATTGAACTGTGTGGAAAAACTGATGTTATAATTATTTTGTTGTTCTTGTTTTTGTTCTTCTTCTTCTACAGTTCTGGAATTATCAAGAACTTCAGTTTCTCCTGTTCTATCTAAAAGGTTGTTACTATCTTGTGTTTTTAGAAGAGGTCCTAATATTCCAATGGTTCTCTTTCTCATTACTTCTTGAATAACTGAATTTATCAGTCTTCGAGGATAACCTCTATTCAAGAACATGGTAGTCAAGAAGTCACACTCTTCTAAGAAAGAACTTTCTTCTGAGCACATCCTAGATGCTCGTACTACCTGACTCTTAACAACCCCTTTCTTTTGAAAGGAGGGATGGGAACTCGAGAAATGTAAAAATGAGTTACTGTAATGAGGTTTTCTATAAATGGAAGTGGTGTATTTCATCTTTTCCATATCTTTGTTTATTTTGATGTCTAAAAAGTTAATTGATAACGCATCAAACTGGTAAGTGAACTCTAAAAATGAAACAAAGGAGTTCATTTTATCAATAAGTTTAATGGCATTTTTTTCATTAGTTTTCAAAATCATTAATATATCGTCTTGGTATCGTGTATACCAGACGACTGAGTCTTTGAATATTTTTTGTGGAAACAAAAAAGTATGTTCCCAAAACGCCATTACTAAATTGGCAAAGGACCCCCCACAAGGAGAGCCCATTGCTACACCTGTTGACTGGAGGAACAAGTCATTTTTAAACATGAAAAAGTTATTTTTCAAGACTAGTTCTAACAGGGTTATAATCAAATCTAGATCACCTGGCAGATGTTTGTTCAATAAAAAGTCTCTAACCCATTCTGCACCTATTTCTTGTGGAATTGCTGTATATAAATCTTTGACGTCAGCTGTCATGAACGCAAAGTCGGCTTGAAATGGAATATTTAATTTTTCTAAGACGAACCAAGAGTCTTTGCATATTTGTGACTCATTAAGGACTTGTTTTAATTTATTGTCCACCCACTTGGCACAGGAATAGGTTATGGACTGACGTCCATCTATTATGGTCCTAAATGGAGGGTTATGGATGTTCTTATGCAGTTTAGGAACTCCGAAGATGACAGGAATCATAGGAGCTGGCATAGTTAAATATTGGTACAATTCTGTGCCTATAGACCCCTCAATGTACAAATCACTCAATGAATTTTTTATTTTTTGGTAGAACTGATTCAATTCATTCTTTGAGATTTCTGTATAGTTATCACTTGATAACATTTCTTTTATCTGCTTCTCGTAGTCATCTTCGTACATGAGAACTGCCCCCCCACCTTTATCGGGTTTCATAACCCGAATGTTGTGAGCTTTTACTAGGTCTATCAAATTATGCATGTCTATATTAGTATGTTTATGTTGAAAATACTCTTTGTTCAATGCTCTTAAATGAATTTCTACTACTCTTTCAAACACTAATACATTATTGTCCAATGGTGGATTATATGTGCTTGCCACTCGCTCAGTACTAAACACGTTATCGTTATCACCTAACAAGATTTTTAAGTTGAGTTTGCGAGTGTAGAGCTTGAGATCACAGAGAGCTTTGGCTAGGTCTGGCTTATGTGGAAGTGAATAATTAAAGCCTTTTGCCAGCAATTCTGCAAATTCAGTTGGAATCTCGAACAATGTGTAATTATAAATTTTAAAGTCATTGCTGTCACTTAGAGTGATAACAGGAAAAGAACCAAAGCCTGTTACCTCTTGCGGCGATTGAATGCTCTCCTGTTGTTGTTCTGGTTCTTCTTCTGAGCATTCTTCCGCCTGTTGTTGTGAGCTACTGGTTGAAAACCCTGGTTAGTGTAATCCACTCGGCCATTGTCGGCTTGTTGTTTTTGCTGATTTAGGTTGTAAATGCGTTCACTTCTTCTGTTTTGGTTACCGTCGGGGACCTCGCCATACGTAACCTCATTGTTGTTGATTACCCCAGCGTTAGTTGCTGCATTAGCGGGTGTATTTTCATTAGTTATATCTACACCGTCAGTTGAAGGAAAATAAGAGGCGTTGTTGGTTCTGTTAGACGGCGGATCGGGGTACGCATTGCCGTTGGCGTATGCCGTCATGTCCCTATTGATCTTCCGTTTTTTGGTTTCACCAATTTTTATAAGGAGTGAGTCAATACTTGAAAAAATTCTTCCATAGTCGTATTGATAACGATTAAAGTCTAAATTAGTTTTAATTTCATGTTCTAAGGTTTGTAACTGTTGTTCAAGAGTTAGCATTTGTTCCGTATACTCTTTTACTAATATGTCAAGAAAGCAAAGCCCCTGCTGGTTGAAGAATGCAATGAGCGTCT
>NC_056751.1:368536754-368584254 GCF_019279795.1 Protopterus annectens
TGTAAGGGCTTCCGCAGCTTGGGTTGTGGTTTCCTCTGGCTCAGGGGCCTTGAAGGATACTACACCAGTCTTGAGTAGTGTGAAGTTTGCTTTAGAGAAGTTCTTCACTATGGTCTTTTTGTTTGGGGTGGGGCGGGATGTGGATTTCCAGTGAGATTAGTTTATGATCAGATCTCACCAATGAGGGATATACTTCGGTGTGGAGCATTTTGTCCCCATGTTTGTGACAATGAGATCTAGTATATTTTCTCCTCTCGTGGGAACAGTGACTAGCTGTTCCATGGCATTTGAATTTATGAACTCCAGGAACCGTTGGGCTAGAAAGTTAGGGCTTGAGTAATGTTCCCAGTCTATATTCGGGTAGTTGAAGTCACCCAATATGATGGTGTTTGGAGATACATTTATACCCTCCAGTGTCTTCAGGAAGGCTGTGTGGGGTTCCTGAGTTTGAGAGGGTGGCCTGTAGCATGCTACAATTTGTAGAGCAGTTTTGCCTATGGTTAGTTGCACCTGGATGGTTTCCAAAGCTTCGTGCGTTGCCACCAACCTGGAGGTGTGAGTATCCTTTATGAATATGGATACACCCCCTCCTTTTGTGGTGTGGTCCGGGTTTTGGGGCCGGAACGCATGATATGAGGTAAAACCTAATAGTGCCAGGGTGCTCTCAGGAGCCTTGAACCAGGTTTCAGTTACAGCACAGACATCGATGTTCTCCATACTGAGAAGGGCCTCGAGTGCGTGCATTTTGAGATTTAGACTTCTGGCATTGAGCAGCATTACCCTCAGTTTCTTCCCATTTTTGTTTTCTAGGGTGGTAGGTTTAGAATTTGAGCCTTGTTATACACGCATATATATATATATACACACATATATATATATATATATATATATATATATATATATATATATATATATATATATATATATATATATATATATATATATATATATATATATATATATATATATATATATATATATATATATATATATATATATATATATATATATATATATATATATATATATATATATTATATACACACACACACACACACACACACACACACACACACACACTTATATATTATATATACACGTATGTATACATGTATATTGGGAGTCATCTGTTTTGCTGTTCGTATTAATGTTACAGCTTGTATTCTTGATAACAAATGTCACACTTTTTTGCCAATAACTGCCTGCCTCTTCCTGGCACACAGCCAATATAGGAAAACATTTTTACTTCAAGAGTTTATAGGCCAGTTTATACAATACTGTTACAGTGTATGGAGGAAAATTTAATCAACTATGTTGGATTATTTTCTGTCCAAAAGACACTCACAAAAATAACATACCATCTAGTCTCAGGAAATTACAGGACACTGCATACCACTGTGGTGTATGTATTTCACTAATAAAGTACATTTTGATTAACAGTAATTTTAATTTAATACCAATATTCATAGGTTCATAGTTTCATAGGTTGGTACTAGGCTATCAGCCCTAGGGCCTATACAAGCCTAGCCATAACAATTCCCTGGCTATTCCTTCCCACATTTACTTCCCTGGACCCCTGTCTAGCAGGGTGACTGACGTGATCCCTGGGGTAAATTTCCTTTCTCCCATCCAATCGTCAAGGTTCCTTTTGAAGAGGGCCAAAGAAGCACTCTGCTTGACATGTATGTGCAATCTATTCCAGAGTCTGGGGAGTCTCTGGGTCAGGAACCTATCCCTCCAGCATGTTTTTTTATTGTGATGACAAGGTTTAGATCCCTGGAGCATGTGGCTCTGAGGGATTGGGATTTCTTTAAGTGTAGCATGTGCAACAGCTCTGGGTTTGACATGGCCTTGTATGTTAAGCAGAGATCGCCTCTGAGTAGACGATATGTGACAGAGTATAGCTGGAGTTTTTCAAGGCGGTCAGCATAGGGCATCTGCTTTAGGCCTGTGATTCTTTTAGTGAGGTATTTCTGCAGCCTTTCCAGTTGTTGCAGATGTCTTGAGAGGTACATACCAAACGGGGCATTGTATTCTATAATGGGTCTAATGAGGGATGAGTACAGTGGGACAATGACCTCCTTTTTTCTGGATGAAAAGCCCTTCATGATGAGGTGTGCCACATAGAAGGATTTCCTGACTGTTGTGGCGATGTGGTTATCAAAGGTGAGACAATTGTCCACCTGTGTCCCTAAGTCTCTTATCACACTTTCGGTGTTTAGTGTACTGCCACCTATATGGTAATTCACGGATACATGTTTTTTCCCCAAAGGGGATAACTATACATTTCTTGGCATTGAGCTTGAGCCCATGGCTCTGGCACCAAGCATCTGTTTCTGTAAGGCCCTTTTGTAGAGTATCCACATCATTTGGGGATTCAATAATGGCTCCCAGTTTGCAGTCATCTGCGAACTTTGTTAGCCAGAGTCACTTCGGTGTTGACTTGTACTTCAGAGAAGTAGATGCCAAACAAGAGTTGCCCCAGGACTGAACCCGGAGGTACTCCACTTGTCACTTCTCTGGAGCTGGATTTGGAGTCGGCTACTTTTACAATGTGGGTTCCATCAGTAAGCAACCCATTGAGTGACATAGGGATTAATGCCCAGCTTAGTAAGTTTATCTATGATTCCAGAGTGGGGGATGGTGTCAAAGGCCTTGGCAAGGTCTAGATAGGCTGTGTGGACCACTTTACCCTTGTCCATGGCTCTGGAGACTGATTCAAAGAAGTTAATCAGGTTCAGGAGACAAGATCGGCCCTTCACAAATCCAAACTGGGTGGGGTCCAGTGTTTGAAGGTTGCCAATGTCTTTGTTTATAAGTTCCATGATAATACGCTCCATGGCCTTGCAGATAAGGCTTGTCAGACTGATGGGATGGTAGTTTCCGGGATCCAAGGTGGATCCCCCCTTGTGGAGTGCGATAACTGCAGCTCTGTGCCACTCAGTGGGCATGAAACCTGAGGTGATGCTATGATTAAACATGACACTTAGGTGAGGTGCCAGTTCATATTGTAGTTCATGTAGTACACAGCCCAGGATGTCATCTGGTCCCATGGATGCTGTATTCTTAGCTTTGGAGAGTGCGTTTTTTATCTGCGTGGCTGTTATTACCGGAATTTGGCAATCTTCCGGTATTGAGATGGGCCATTTAGGGGGTGAGAGGGGGGTGAAGTTGGCACTGAATCGATCTGCCAGGATATTGGCAATATCCTTGGGATCAGTATATTTAATGCCATTCTGTTTTAGCTCAGAGCAGATCTGAGCATTGCCATTTAGATTCTTGACAGTTATAGAATGCCTTGTGGTTGTCTTTGGAATCTTTGGCAATTTTATTTTCATAACTAGCTTTGGAGGATTTTATGAGGGATCTCAGTTTCTTACTGAGGCTGGTAAGGGAGTTTTTTGCATCCTGGGATTTTCCTCTTTTCTGCAACAGTTTCTTCCTTTTGTTGTAAAGTTTGTTTATGGCAGGGGACCACCAGATTGGCTTCTTTTTTTGGATGAGAGCATCTTGGTTCTATTTGGGATGGCATGATTCATGCATGAGTGGATATGCTCGTACTGTGCCCTAGTGTAGGATTCAGCAGTAGAACTTGCAGTTCCCGTCTGCATGGGTGTCATGAAGCGTGTCACTTCTGACTTGAGTAGCATGAAGTTGGCTTTGGAGAAGTTTATGGTGGTTTCTTTACTAGGGGGTGGGGGTGGGATGTGGATGTTAAGGGTGATTAGCTTATGGTCAGACCTGACTAACGAGGGGGTGACCATAGGTATGGAGCATCGATTTCCCATGTTGGTAATGACCAGGTCTAGGATATTGGAGCCCCTGGTGGGACTATGGATTAGTTGATCCAGGGCGTTGGAATTTATGAATTCCAAGAACCATTGGGCAAAGGTGTTGGTAGGTACATGAGTAGTTTTCCCAGTTAATGGCAGGGTAGTTAAAATCACCCAGTATTAGGGTGTTTGGTTCTATCTTAATATTTTCCAGTTTGTTTAGAAAGGTGTAGTGAAAATCTTGGGGTATGGTGGGGGATCTATAGCAAGCTACAATTTGGATTGCAGTCTTACCTAGTGTTAGTTGCACCTGGAGAATTTCAGACGCATTGTATTGGGCAACTAGCCTGGTGGTGTGAATATCCATGGTGAATATTGACACTCCTCCACCTTTAGTGTTTCGGTCCTGGTTTGGTGGCCGAAGTGTGGTAAGAGTTGTATCCTGGTATTGCAGGGTTGCTCTCTGTGGAGCCTTGAACCAGGTCTCAGTTACTGCACAGATATTGATGTTCTCCATTTTTTAGGAGTGTCTCGAGAGAGAGAGCATTTTGAGGTTTAGACTTCTAGCATTGAGTAGCATTACCTTCAGCATTGAGTAGCATTACCTGCAAGGTAATTGTCTTGCATTCTCATAGGTGACCACTGCCTTTGGAAATCACAGTAACAAAATATGGCACTTTGAAATATTTATTTATCAGCCAAGTGAATCAGTCTTTAATAGACCCCCAGCCAAGTGAATCAGTCTTTAATAGACCCTTTTCAGCCATGACAAGGACAAAGGTAAATACAATACAATTTTTCAGTTTCAGAATGGCTATTCAAGACAGCATGGCTTTGGGAAGTGGAGATAACTGACATTCTTAAAAGACAATGACAAAGACGGTCTGAAGCCTGGCTCAAGAAGACTTAACATCTGCAAAATGTTTTGAGATATATAAACAACCAACCCATTAGCAAACATGGCAAGAATATTCTACTAATATATGAAAAAACTTAAATCTGAATAAAATCAACAAATGTTGTAAAGGTAAATTATTGGTAAAAGAAAAATGAAAACATCACTGACCATATCACAAAGATAGGCATATAGTGAAAAATGTATACAACAATATGGGTATAGCAGTGGATGCTAAATTTTATCCGGTCATACTAACAATCTGTATGAAACATCTAAGACATAGGCCATGATTTATGAAAGCCTAACACCTTGAATAAGAGGTGTGTTTTGGCTACAAGTCAAAATGCTAGGCAACCAGGTTCATGATGACTCCCTGTTGTCATTATCACTGCACCCATAGTATGGGCAGCTTTAATAAAAGTATGCAGCAGAGATATTCAGAAAGGACTCAAAACATTTGTAGCGTATCCTTTTCTCTTTCACTATCAAAATACAGAGTAATTGCATTGCAATACAGAACCATAACCTCCTGAATGTCAGTATTTTGTATACACTTCCAGCTGTAATTGCACTATGCTCTTTTCTCTTCTATACTATACACCTGTTTTAAGGAGGCTGTGATCACTTCAAACACACACAAAATGTACTCTTCACACACCAGGATACAAAAATATTTTTGGTTACCATGTAACAAACTAATTTACTGGAAAACAAATGGATTGGGGGAACACCAGCTCCCCTTACAAGCAAAACTAAGGACTTTCAATTTAAATTGCATTCAGCAGCTGCAGTTTCTGTATGATCTTGGCTTTACCTCAGCAAAGTGTTCAGTCAGCATCATGGATATGGTCAACAGCTGTATTTACAGTAAGCATAGGTAAAAACTAGAAGGGCTAGCTCCTAAACGTTACTTATGTAAAGTAGCATACCTCTCAAGTGGCAGTCCCTAAATTCCCTCCCATGTGCTGACAAAAGTTGGGCAGCTATTGCCATCTATGAATTTAATGGCTTAATTTGCAGACTACCTCATACATGCTTCCATGACACTGCAGAAGGTCAATAAAGTGGCTATAACTCATGGGCACAGCTATATGCTTGTGTCGGTCTGTGAGCTACAGTAGCTTGCATTGTACATTTCTGACAGTATTAAGCTGAAATACATTACTTTGGCCATTATTTATGTATTTATTCATTCGAACACAGACATCTGAACTGTACAGCCAATAATGTGCCTGTAACAGGAGGGCTGGTTGAAGGGGTGGACTGCAATGGGTTGCACTGTATTTGGCAGTGGTGAACTGAAACACATTACTCTGGCCATTACTTGTGTGTTTATTCATTTTATCAGACACCTATGGTGTACAGAGCCAGCAAAGAGGATGCATTTTGTGGGCACATCAGTGTGCATGAGTATGTGTGATGTGTAGGGTTGGAACTGGTTGCACTCTATGTGTATATGTGTTTCTGTATATAGTGTTGGAGCTGGTTGCCCTACATGCTTGACAGCAACAAGCTAAAATACATTACCATGGCCATTATTTATGCATTCATTTGATCACAGTTTGACATCTTACATGTATGTAATCATTAAAGAGGCAGTAACTGGTGGGCACGTTTTTTTATTATTTATGCATTTACTCATTCATATGATCAAGGACTTGGGTATTACCCATGTTGATTCTTATACTACCTTTTTTCTTTCATATAATCTTATGTAAATATGCAATTACCATAACAATTTCCGTTTGCTTTTCAGTATAGTATGTAATTGTATGTGGTGATCCAAGTACTAAATTTCCTGTGTGATTTTATATCAGTTGTGTGTTTTGAAGCTTTTCTCCTCGCGTCTCCACTGAAAAAGGGCAACTCCCCAGTCCGACTAACCTGGTCAACTTCTTCTTTTAGCTTTTCCCGGTTAGGGGTTGCCACAGTGGATCACATGTCCACTCATGACTGGCAGTGGAGTTTTACAGTGTCGAGTTGCCAGCCCAGTGCCCAACCTTCCACAGAAGGCACACACATGCACGCACTCACACCTAGGGCCAATTTAGAGTGTCAAATCCACCTACAGCATGTCTTTGGGATGTGGGAGGAAACCCATGCGACCACAGGGAGGACATGCAGACTCCGCACAGAAGGCACTCCAGCCGAGAATCGAACCGGAGAACCTGTTGATGTGAGGCGACAACGCTAACCGTGGCCACCTCCGACTAACCTGGTCAAGAAATGTCAAACAAATCAGCTTTTTTGAGGCATACACAATCAAAGTGGCTATAATTCAGACATTGAGGCAAACTGTGGAAGAAAGTGACGGACACTGGCTGTCATTTTAAAAAGTAATTTACAGTGCTAGCATGTGTTTTTGTAAGACAAGCAGAAATACAGTACTAGGATTATTATTATTATTTAAGTTGATTGCAGTCAGACATCTAAGGTGTCTGCAATCAATGAAGTGCATACAATGAGTTGGTAAATAGGTGTCTGCAATCAATGAAGTGCATACAATGAGTTGGTAAATGAGAGTCTGTTGATGAAACAGACTGACCCCAGGTGTTTGATCATAGATAAGCAGTCACTGACCTACCTTAATATAACCACACCATGTACCAGTTAGCCAACCAGTTCAGTTGCTTCCTGCAAACCCCTTGCTTTGAAGTCACTAGTTAGCAAAAATCTAAATAAAAATAAATAGCTTTCAAAAACCAGTAACAAAAATAGACTTACGAGATACTTTGCAATAGAGGTGATGTTTTATGAGGCATTATAACACTCGCTGTTAGTCAATGCAAAACTTTACAAATGTAACAACCAGGTGATTGCTCGTAATCTGCACTTTGAGATTTCCTTGTAGTTAAAATCAGCTGATTCCAGGATAATCACCTGAAAAACATGAAACTGATTAGTTATTTTATTAGTACTAAGCATTTTTCAATACATTTACATCACTTGTGTTCCTACATAATTTTACATATATGTTTTTTACTAACAAAAATTATTTTATGCTTTTTGTACCAGATCCCTTCATTTTTTTTGCACCCGGTATGAATATTTTATAAATAAAATGGCAATTTACTGATACATAAAAGGATAAAAAGGCAGCTTTTCCTCTCTTTGAAATTCTATAGCTAAAGCTTAAATACCAAAACAGTAGATATGAAATAAAACTTTGAAGAACTTCCCCCAATTGCTGATGGTGTTTTATATAAAAAAGGATGTGTATGTGGCCTGCACCACTTATGATGATTTCCAAAGTCCCTCTTTCCCCTCTCACTGCTACAGACTGTTGTATAAGCTATTTATGTACTCTTCCCACCCATTGTTTTCTATGGATCCATGACAACTGTGTGCCCACCCAGCAAACCAGTACTGCTGTTGAGTAAACCTCCTTTACTACATATGGTCTCCAGCTCACTTTCCAGGAGCTCAGCAAACCTTGGAGTCCTAGCCTGCATTCAAGTAGTTTTTTACTTGTATCCAGTGTCTTTCAGGCAAAGAAAAGTTCCTTTGATTGCTAAATAACACTTAAGCTATTTTGAGTGATCACTACGGTTTCCTACTTGTATCTGTGTATTTCACCATTTTCTTTTCTAGAAAAAAGCTCTTCCTTGCACTATTACTGCTGGAAGACAGTCTTGAAATTAAAATCAGCAAGGGATTTCCAGCTAGCTGATGTGGTTTGTGGTAGCATTGCACTTGTGGGTCTCTTTTTTTCTGTGCTGCTAGAAATTTTGAATGTTTACATGCGTTAGCAGGGCCTTGCACACTTGCAAACACCTAGAAATAACAATTCAAAGACCTGTACCCTGTAAAGCAGCAATACAGTGCAAATACGTTGTGCACCAACAAGCTTAGAGCAGGTAATTGGGAGTCAAGTGACGATACTTACAGATTTAATTTAATTCAGTACTGTATAAACATTAAAGTTACTAGAATTTAATACTGTTTAGAATAATGTGCTCTGATAAAGCACCCATAATAGCTTTCTCTAACCCCAATACACCACCCCTGTAGCTCACAAATCAAAAGGAGTGGACAGTATGGATATGCAGTTCCCTAACTTCTGTAGCCAGGTTGGTGAATATGGGGATTCTGGGACAAAGTAGCAATTGTCAAATGTTTATGGACAACCACTTATTCCTTAAAGAAGCAGACACAGTAAGCGAGGTGTACTTATGCAATGGCACTGGAGGCTAAACTCTCACATAAGTGCATATCAGGTTGTCAAAACCACACACACACACACACACACACACACACACACACACACACACACACTGATATCCTGTGGCACTTAGAAGCAATCTTCTTAAATGATAAAGATTACCTAGGTCACCTGTCGTTAACGCTATGCCTCAGCAAGCCAAAAGGCACTCAGGAAAAACATCTAACACCACATATACTATCACATCTCAATGGGGCCCCTAAGGCAAGCAAACATTTCCCAGGACTCTCAGCATAGGGGACTCCACTGTAAGATATACTGATGCCCCTCTAACCAGGCTGAACAAAGAGAAGATAACTGTTATTGCTTATCTGGAGCCAGAATCCGCCAAATCACTCATGCACTTAAGTCATTAATCTACAGGTACCAGTATGATTCCATCATAGTCCTTGTAGGTGTAAATGACCTGAGATGTACCTCCCTGGACTGTATGAACAGAGACATTATGAAGCCTTCAAACTGTGTCTCATGCTGTTTAGAGACAAGCAGTGAACAGCACATTACCAGCATCAAAGATGATGCTACAATATGAACAAAAAATGATTGATTTCAATAACTGGCTGCCTTTCTGGTATCATAAGAGGATCCAATATTTGTTAGCTTTGGAGAACATGGATAACACACCACATTGCAAAGGATGGTCTGCACCTCTTCCCTCTAAGCTTTCAAATACTGGCTAAAATTTTATCCCCATAACACATTTTTTTAGGCAATGCTAAATTGATAAACTTACTGACATAGTGAAATCAGCTCAACTGAACCAAAACATATTACTGCTCAATGCCAGGAACCTAAACAAAGAACTACTCGCTCCAAGCCCTCCTCACACTTGAGAATATAGGCATCTGTGCAGTTAATGAGACTTGGTTTAAAGTGGCAGATAGTACCCCGGCAGTGTAAGGTTTCAGTGTCTTCCACAATTTTAGGCCAGTAGCTGCACAGGAAAGGGCTAAAGGAGGAGGTGTCTCCATATATATCATTAACAAGCATACCTCCTGGGCGGTCAAACAGGATGATGTGCTGGAGTTCCTCCACATGCAGATTACCATAGACAAAATCCTGTACCATATTCAAGCCAGCTATAGGTCACACTCCATGTCCAAAGAAGCTCACAATACATACCTAGATCTACTGCAGACACTTAGAATCCAACCTAACATCCTACTTATGGGAGACTTTAATTACCCCTCTGTAGACTGGGATTCCTACACAACCTCAAGTCTACAGGCACAGAGATTCCTGGATTTCTTAAATACAAACACCTTTGATGAAATAGTGAATATACCCACTAGAGGCTCCAACGTACTGGACCTCATGTTTACAAATATGGGAGAATGTTAAACCCCCCCCCCCCCATCTCATCCTCCCTGGTAATGTCTGACCATAAAGCTGTCTCCTTCAAAACTGAAATCAACTCCATAATTCCATTAAAACCAATAGCATTTAGAAACTTCGTCCTAAATGGAGATAGTTGTCATCCTCCACATACTACAAGATCCATTCCATATGGTGAGTTTCTCCTCCACATACTACAAGATCCATTCCATATGGTGAGTTTCTAAGGGTAAGAAGGTTGTGCAATGACCCGGTGGAAACTGAGATGGAAATGGAAGAAACCTTTTATAAGTTTTGTAGGAGAGGTTGTGATGAGGCAGATGTAAAGAGGGATGGAAAGGGTCGTAAACAGAAAGGGGACGGACAAGGGAAAAGGAGTAATAATGAACAAGAATGTAAATATTTCACATCTACATATACCATATTTTCACAGGTAGTGATAGAAAAAAGTTAAATATTTTTGGATTGGGCTGAAGAGAGAAATGGATCTTTTGTGAAATAAAAATATAAGCTTCTCTTTTAGGAGAGGTAGAAGCATTAAAGATTTTTTGGTCAATGGAAATTTTAGAATGCCAGCTATGACTATTACTAGATCTATACGCATGGAGGGAACGTCACCATGTGGAAAGTGTAGTGTGCAAGTTTATAGTGAAAGAGTTCACATCCATAAATGGAAAAAAAATTCAATCGAGAAAGAATTATGTATGGTTTGAAATGTCCATGTCAGAAATGTTATGTGGGGGAAAGTAAGACAATTTTCATGTAGGTTGAAAGAAGATATTAGGAAAAATAAGCAAACCAGCCCTGTAGCGATTCAATTTTAAACATTTCATAATGGGAACCCGGAGGGGCTGAAAGCAACAATATTAGATAGGGTAGATATTAATCCATACAGGTCTTAAGTTAAAAACTTGAGAAAAAAAGAAACTATGTTGATTTTAAAGTTTGGTACTATGAGCCCTAGGGTCTTGAATCAGGAATGTATATGGAAAAAGTATGCTTTAAGGTATTGTGTAAATTTTAATTGAATGATTGTTTTTTATTGTATAATTAAGTAATTGAGTATATAAGGGTAAACTGAAGTAGAAACTATTCAAAGGCAAATTACCTTTTATTAAGTTATGATTGTTAAAATTCAATGCCCCTCCAAACTCCCAGCAGCCTATGCTGAATTACTCAGAAGCTATGTGCAACCATGTCAATGGTTGCACCAGAAGTAAGCCCAGGACAAGCCCTAGAAACAAGGAAACAAAGGGAAAAAAATATGGCAAAAATCAGGAAGGGTTGTTGTGTCTTTCGGCCTTTCCGGGTTAGGGGTTGCCACAGCGGAACTCTGGTCCGCTAATGATTGGTAGTGATTTTTATGTGCCGAGTTACCAGCCCTGATGCACAACCTTCAACTAAGGTACACACATTCACGCATGTCTCCACGCAGAAGACGCTCTAGCTGAGAATCGAACTGGACAACATCTTACTGTGAGGTGACAACACTACTAGAGCAACACCACCGCGGGTACAACAAAAGGGAAAAAATATGGCAAAAATCAGGAAGGGTAATTCCCATAAAAACAGAAACTCTCTCATCAACATATGTAGGCAGCTAAGAAGGCTAATTAGGTGAAGCAAAGCCAGCTTTGGGGTTAAGATAGTTACCCAGATGAAAATTAACCATAAGGCCTTCTACAGCTATGTCAGAAACCTCAAGGGCAGCAGACAGCAATGTACTGAACTGGTGGTGAATGGTGCTACATTCACTGAACCTGGGGATACACCAAACCTGTTAGTAGACAAATTCATTCCCCACTTTACTCCTCTGTCATCCTCAACCATCCCCTCAAAAATACCATCAGACATAACCCTGTGAGCTATAACTAGGGGGCATGTACTAGCTGCACTCACTAAAGTCAAGAACACAGTCTTAATGGGCCCTGATAACATCCCAGGATGCCTCCTGAATACTCCGAAATATTAGTCATCAGGACCCATGGAGCCATTATTTAACTACAGTCTTCAAACAGGCTTTGTGCCACATGAAAGGAGGACTGCAATGGCCTCCCTTCATAAGGAGAGACATTCAACAGATCCTGGAAATGACAAACCCATTAGTATGACTAGTCTTATTTACAAAGCCATGGAAAGAATCATGGAAATTTTTAACAAGGACATAGGAGACCTAAAAACATACAGAACTAGGTATTAACCTCTTTGTAACATGCTGGACAGCTAGCTAGCTCACTGTTAGGAGCCAGGAGGTTAAAATCGGTGAGGCCACATCCACAAAAAGGGCAGTCACCAGTGGAGTCCCACAAAGCTCTGTGCTAAGCCCACTCCTCTTTGGCATCTACTCAGAAATCAAGGCCAATGTCAAAGGCCTCTGACTAACCAAATTTGCAGATGATTGCAAATGGAGAGCAGTCACTGAATCCACCCAAGATAAGAACTCCCTTCAGGAAGATCTAATACAGACAAATGCTTAGTGCCAAAGCCATGGCTTAAAACTCAACACCAAGAAAGGCATTATAGTACCTTTTTGGAAGTTTACAACCCCAGGTAATAATGTCATCAGTAAAACACCCTTAAATGTTGATTCACTAGTCAGGGTTCAGGGAACTCATGTAGACAGTAACCTAGCCTTCAGTCTGTCTGAAGTAGTAATAAAATCCTTCCATGTTGCTCAACGTATAAGCAAGGGCATAGCATCTAGGTCCAGACAGGTCATCATACCACTGTAGACAGCCCTCAGACCCATCCGAGTGTAATGCCCCCTTTGGTAATGTACCTGACAAGACACATGCAGCAACTGGAATGTCCACAAAGGTTCCTTACAAAAGGAATACAGGGAGGAAACACAATGTCCTATGCTAATTGCCACGAAGCCCTGCTCTTTACTCGGTATCATGCAGACTTCTGAGAGGCGATCTTTGCCTGGCATAAAGGGCATCCCCTGGACCCTATTTTGATTAACCTTTTGCGCAACCTGTACTACTACAGATTTGCTGTATCCAGGACTGTTAAGCTTCTGAGCCCCCCAAGCCTTTGTGTTGGAGGGAAGCTGCCTAGCTTATCAGTGGGAGTGGTAAGCACTAGGTAGCCTACCACAACAGGAGTGGTTTCTGGCCCAGAAATTGTAGTTTATTCGCCATTTGGGCAGTTTTTCCATCTCTTTCAACTTTCTGGTTTAAAAGCCTGCATTTGCACTTGTTTCCCACCTTTCCTGCAACTAGTCTAGTCCCGATACAGATTTGCTGTATCCAGGACTGTTTGCAAGCTTCTGAGTGGTGCCAGTCTGCTCTTCAATTTTTCCCTTAGATCTGCTAGTTCTCTCCTCTCCCACACTTTTACTATCTTATTAGTTTAGCACTTTACCAGACTTCTTGTAGCAATTATTGTAGCACAAAAATGCTACCAGCACTAAAAGTTCTACTAGGAAACAGCTCCAGTACTTATTAATGCCCACCCCTTCAGACATGTCTAAAGTCGGTTCTCCTATTAAACTGGTAAACTTGGGCAGCTTGAGGCAATGTAACAACTGCCTCATGTACACTGACAAGCCTCTCCTCTTACCTCCCAACACTCAAACTTGAGAGATGCACTTATATATCTAAACTGGAAGCCACGCACTCTCCAGCCAAGACCGGAATAGCTGGTTAAGAGGAGAAGGTCAGCACTTGCACCACACCACATAGCCCTCCAGAACACATGCCAGCACTGCCTTCACATAAAAACACAAACCACATACCCACCTTCACTGAGGCTCTCAATAAAAATCTACCCAAACAGCAGAGACCTCCAACACTTGGCCTCCACAATCACAAGACATATAACTCTCCTAAAAACAGTGTGCCACTCAACCAAAGCCCCCAAGGCAAAACAGCATGCCCAACACACTAGTCATAGGTGACTCGATAGTGAGGCACACTGATCTCCCACTCACTAGGTTGAACAAGGAGAAAGTAACAGTCAACTGCCTGTCAGGCGCCAGGATCCACCACATAACACATGCACTCAGGTCCCTCAGCAACAGGTACAACTATGACTGTCATTGTACATGTGGGTGTGAATGACCCGAGACGTACCTCCCTGGACTACATGAAAAGAGACATGGAGGAGCTCTTGGATTATGTAGCCCAGGAGGGTATGACCCTAGCCCTGAGCAGCATCCTACCATCACCCAGAAAGATACCACAGTACAAGCAGAAAATGACTGATTTTAACAGTTGGCCAAGTTTGTCTGCCTGGGATGACATGACTGACAGACCTCAATGCTTTGCCAGAGATGGCCTGCATCTGTCACCCCTGGGCTTCCAGATACTGGCCAAGGCTCTTGCCACCCCTATAGTGCCTTTTTTAGGTGGTGTTCCAAAGACAAAATTACCACTGTAACAGCTACAAACAAATGCAATAGGAGGGTCATGCTGCTCAATGCTAGAAGTCTCAAAATGCACTCACTTGAAGCACTTCTTAAAATGGAGAACATTGACATTTGTGCTGTAACAGAGACCTTGTTCAAGGCAGCAGAAAGCACCCCTGCACTACCACGCTATAGCTCATTCCACACCTTTCGGCCCCAGAACTTGGAGACCGAACCTCCAAAGGCTGTGGTGTTTCCATATTCATAAAGGATGCACACACCTCTAGACTGCTAGCCCAACATAATGCATCTGAGATACTTCACGTGCAACTAACATTGCGCAAAACAGCGATTCAGGTCATAGCCTGTTATAGGTCTCCAACCATGTCCCAAGACTCACACTCCAGGTTCCGAAGCACCCTGGAGAATATTAATGTAATAAAGAATTCATGTCCTGATGGTGGTTTTCCTGCCTCTTATTCGTGTGGTATGAAGAATATTAGGGTCCAACCTAACACTCTCATACTGGGCGACTTCAACTGCCCCTCCATTAACTGGAAAAACTACTCGTGTACCAATACACTTGCCCGTTTCCTGGAATTCATTAATTCCAATGCCCTGGACTAGCTCGTTCTTACCCCCACTACAGATAGGTGACCGTTGCTCAACACCCCCCCCGCAAAGGTCACCGTTGCTCAACACCCCCCCCCCCGCAAAGGTAACCACCATGAAAAACTTCTCCAAAACTAACTTTGGGCTCCTAAAAATAGAGGTGGCTAACTTCACAGCACCCATGCAAATGGAGAATAGTTGTATGACTGCCGAATCATGCACCAATGCACTGTACGAACACGTGCACAAATGCATGGATCTCGCCATACCCAAAAGAACCAAGACGCTCTCCTCCAAAAAAAGAAAGCCAATCTGGTGGTCTCCTGCCATAAACAAAGTCTACAACAGAAGGAGGAAACTGATGTGGAATAAGGTACAGTCCCAAGACTGGAAAAAACTCCCTTATCAGCCTCAACAAAAAGTTGAGATCCCTCATCAAATCCTCTAATGCTAGCTATGAAAACAGAATTGTAGCAGATAGTAAAGACAACCATGAGACCTTCTATATAGTTATGTAAAGAATCTCCATGGCAATACCCAGATTTGCTCAGCTACTGCACAATGGTGCATCCTATACAGAGCCAACAGATATTGCCAATATACTGGCCGACAGATTCAGTGCCAACTTTACCCCCCCCTAAGGACCAATCACAATACCAGTAGATTGCCAGACCCCCAGTATTACTGCTGCACAGGTTAAAACAGCACTTCCAAGGCCAAGAATACAGCTTCTATGGGAGCTGACAATATCCCTGGCTGTGTTCTACATGAACTACAGACTGAACTGGCACCTCACCTGTGTGCCCTGTTCAATCAAACCCTTACCTCAGGCTTTGTCTCTACCAAATGGTGCACTGCTACAGTCATCCCTCTCCACAAAGAAGGAGCAACTACAGACCCTGGGAACTATTGCCCCATTAGCATGAGGAGTCCGATATGTAAAGCTATGGAACGCATCATCATGGACCTAACAAGGATATAGGGACTCTCCAAAACTCTGGATCCTACATTTGCATCCAGGAAGAAAGAGGTCATTGTCTCCCTCTACTCTTCCCTCATCAAGCCAGTCATAGAGTACAATGCCCCATTTGGTATGTACCTCAGTAGGCACCTGCAACAACTGAAGAGGCCACAAAAGTACCTCACAAAGAGGATCCTAGGCCTTAAACACCTGGCCTATATGAATAGACTAAAAAAAAAAAAACTATTCTCTGCCCCATATTACCTACTTAAAAGGCGATCTCTGCTTGACTTAGAAAGCCATGTCTGACCCAGCTCTCTTAGAAATGCTACAGCTAAGGAAATTACAATCCCTTCATGCCACATACTCCAGAGACCTCAACCTCATTACCACAATCAACAGAACATGCTGGAGGGACAGATTCATAACCCAGAGACTGCCCATGCTATGGAATAGACTTCTCATACATGTCAAGCAGAGCATATCACTGGCCCTCTTAAAGGAGAAATCTTGATGAGTGGATGGGAAATAAAAAATTCAACCCCGAGAATCACTCCAGTGGCTCTACTCGACAGAGGCACTGGGAACTAAGGATTACCCTGGCATCGTGCCACCTGACCTATGGGCTAGGCTTGTAAAGGCTCCAGGGCCATTAGCCTAGTACACACCTATGAACATCTGCAAAACAAACAGCATCAGAACTACTAGATTAAAATACCTCACTCTGCTTGTAACATAGACATGGCATGTTGGAAAGGCAGAAGTTTCTTCGAGAATTTGCATTCTCTGGAACAGGCTCCCATCCATGTGAAGCAGAGTTCCTCCCATCACTTTAAGTGCAGCTTGGACCAGTGGATGGGTAATCAGAAAGTTCACCCTTGGTCTGGCTCCTTTGTGTCTCATGGAGAGAGCGGCAGTCAGTAAATCACCACCAATATAAATCAAATTTGTGGGTCACATTTAAGTTGCACAGCTAGGCTTATAAGGGCCCTAGTGGTCATCAACCTAGTATACACTTATGAACTGCCATTCTACCATGGGATTAAAATAGTTAGTGAAACTTGCTTATCCAATAAAAATTGCAGTGCAACTACAGCTAACAGGATTAGTACATTTGAACACTTATGAACTGCCATTCTACCATGGGATTAAAATATTTAGTGAAATTTGCTTATCCAATAAAAATTGCAGTACAACTACAGCTAACAGGATTAGTACATTTGAACACTCTTACTTGAATATATTGTGTTTTATTTATCTGTGTTGTCCAATAAACTAAAACTATGCAATTCACTTGAAATATTTTATTATTATTTTCTACTATGAGAAAAATGTTGCGCTGTTCCTGGGTTTGTGCTACAAAAGGGCCATTGGTACTTAACCCCAGTCACAAAATAACTAAAATACAGTAAAAGAACAGTGGATACAAATTCTTAGTCAAAAATTATGTAATAAAAATCCATGCACAGCACAAAAACTACAGCTAAAAGAAAAGCTATGCTTTGTTGCTATAAATAATTCTCTCACTATTGGTGAGAGAAAGGCTATACTTTTATAACTTCAAATAACTGTTTAAAGTATTTATTTAACCTCTTAAATTTTTCAAACAAATGCAGAGCCAGTGGCTACAAAACCATTATTCTCCCCCTCTCTTTGCAAACAACATTCACGTTTATTGTTATGAATATGACTCTGTTGTTCATGGGGTGACAGTGAGATGGTACTAAGGGTACTGCAAGAGTTTAAGTCTGTGGATTTTGAGAGAACACTTGGATCTCATTTAAAGAGTAGTAGGTGGAGCTCATAAGAAGTCTACTGCATGTCTGAGTAAATGCAGAAAAGCTCCTGGTAGGTTAAAGGCTAAAGGCTATGAGCTGCAATCACATTTCATCCTCTGGCCCTGTGGTCTGCATTCACTGTTTCGCCTTGACTGTGCAAGTCACCTAAGCCGGACAGTACTTCTGGGCTATTCCTGCAAAAAAGGGGTTGTGCTTAGTTTTTGAGGTTGCTGTTTAAAATAAATTAAATATTCTGTGAACTATAGAGCTCCTGTTGCTCTGTACTATTTATTCCTGTTTCTGCACACATAACTCAGGCTCCTAGTTGTGATATTAAGCTATATCCTGTTTTCTGTAGTAAAATTCAGTATGCCCAATTTCTTAGGATTAATGCTGCAATATGACACTAAAGAAGAGGTTTCAGTGTGTTGACAGTGAGAATGAAGAATAAAATGCATTTACCTGAACGTTTACCAACAAAAAATGTAGTCTGCAACAATAGACATGCTGTGGAGCAAATAACATCAACACACAGTGGAGCTATAGTGTTCACTTTTATTACTTTTTAACTGAATTAAGTGGGCTGCCTTACTACTTGGTATCACTGAGTTTGTCTGTAATTTTCTCCGTTTGTTATGTGTTGAAACCCCAGAGAGTATAGACAGAGCCCAGTAACTACCAGATTTAGCTGGCTACACAGATTCTTATTTTAAGCATCCTATCTTCTCAGACTGGTAACTTTGTTTTCCACATGCAATACATTTTTCAGTATATTTAGCTTTCAAATGCACTGTCAACTTTTTTAACTGATACACCTCTAAAACCTTGTGGCCGATCCGTTTACTTATTTATTAACTGATAAGAGGGTGCTTGCTTTGAATGTTTACTAGATACTGGTAGCCACTTCTGATTGGCCAAACCACTCTGCTATACAATACTATTATACGTTCATAGTTGTTCAGCTTATTTTTCAAGAGTGGAACAATAACTGGAGCTCTCCATTCACGTAATCTGGAGTGGTGGCAGTGATCTGTTTTGGGCTGGGACAGAAAGCTACAATACAAGGAAATATTACCAGATTTACTTGCAAAGTACTTTGTATGTTATGTGTAGGTACTGTGGGGAAGAAGTACAAAGCACTGAAATGAGAAACAGGCTTGGGAAGCTAGACCCCAAACCTTCACACCTTCAATGGTAGATGTTCAATTGGTCTACTGTTGGGTGTGGATGATGTAGGCATATGGCCCAGATCAACATGGTTAAGGCCAAATTTCACTTAGCAAGTTGTTACTGATCCATTTGACTGAGCATTTACATTTGTTGCTTGCTTGTTGGTAATATGAATTCTGAGACTGGACCCACTACTGGCTATCAGATTATTATGGACAGTGAACTGGATCAAGGGACCATAGCCCTGTCAACAGTCATACTTCTAACAAAAAAGGAGTGAATTCTGAAACTCTGTGTTACATCATTAAAGCACTTTTTTACCCCTTAACATACCTGCTACTTTTGTACAACAGTAACTCAGAGGTGGACTACTCTAATGTAACTCTAGACATGGCATATATACCTCACATGCACACATAGTTCCAGTATTCCAAAGACCACAGTGAAAGTCTTTGGAATTTCAACAGGCACAGGCACCCGGTCTTGTTGGTCTAAAGATCCTTTCCAGTCACAACCTTGGCCTGAGCAAACAACTGGAGGTCTTACTGGAAACTTGGGTGCAACTCAGTGCAAATAGCAGAACTCTGAAGATTTCTGTCCAGCATTCAAGAAATATTTTTTGCAAGGGTACAAGCCTCCCTGCACCCCCCCCCCCCCCATGGATCAACAGCTCAGAGTCATGGTGAGTGTAGAACAGAGGTGAAGAAGAGAGTACAGGCAGGGTGGAGAAGAGTGTCAGAAGTGATTTGAGACAGATGGGTATAGTCAGAGTGGAAGGAAAAGTCTACAAGAGGGTAGTGAGACCATGTTATATGGATTGGAGACGGTAGCATTGACAAAAAGGCAAGACAGAGTTAAAGATGTTAGGATTTGCAAGGGGTGTGACAAGGATGGACAGGATTAGGAATGAGTATATTAGAGGGTCAGCTCAGGTTGGATGATTTGGAGACAAAGCCAGAGAGGCAAGATTGCGTTGGTTTGGATGGGTCTATATTATGAAAGCGAAAAACCCTATGAGCGAATACCAAAATATCGACCCCTATATCGCGAAACACAAAAATCCCGAACACACAAAAATCTAACTGTTAGTCGGCCAATCCCACCACTACCTATATACTACCTACAAATAAACCACATACATACACTAATCAAACCCTACTTCTAACCTAAAGTAAAGCACAAAACCCTACTTCTAACCTGACACTAAACTCCACATACACAACTATGCACTTTCCTTAACCCCTCCATAATCCTAAGGTCCGTAACTACCGCACACACCCCTACAGACATGCACCCAAACAAAACAAATAATCCACATAACAAAACCCTACCTCCAACACTACTAAACCCCACATACAAAACTATCTATGCACTATCCTTAACCCCTCCCTAACCCTAAGGTCCATAACTACCGCACATTTCCCCATACGAAAATATTCACAAACAAAATAAACCTACATACACATACATTTCACAAAACCCTACCTCTAACCCTACACTAAATCTAACATACATTACTTATCTAAGCACTTATCTTAACCCGCACCCTATCCTAAACTCCATAACTATCCAACACTTACCTTATGCAGCTAATCCACAGATGGGCCAACCATGGAAATTCAATAGGAACACATAGCCGGCCTTAGGTATGGCTACCTAGACAGCTGCTCTACAGGAGCACATTTTCAGTAATCTGGATGGTGTAGGTAGACCAGGATGGGGGCACCGGGTGGTGTGGGAGGGATACTGTGGAGCCCTTTTGCCTAGGGGACCAGCTGACCGAAGTACAGCCCTCTATGAACAGAGTGTATAGAAGCAGCGATATGGACTAGAATGTGTAGGTGTGACACATGGACAACTCGAGCTCATCCCTTGCATCATTAGGTTGGTTGCGGTCTGTTAAAAGTTTCTATGAGTAGGGACTCTACTGCTGGTTTACTCCCCTTTAAGTTTAAGCCACTTAGAAAAACACGCTGCTGCAGTACTCCACATTAATCATGGCTAACAAAACAGGTGAGCTCGTTACCCCGGTACTGCCAGCAAATGCGTGCGTGTGTGCGTGCGTGTGTGTGTGTGTGTGCAAAGCATCATCCTAACAATGCCATCCATCCTAAGCAACCTTTACATTACAACAGGCCTATGTATCACACTATCCCTATGTTGAGCTGTCTAACAAAGGGGCAGTTAGAGTTACTGGCACTTAGTTGCAACAGTGATACATTGCAACAAGTCTATGTACAGGTCTGGACTTAAAGTGAAATGATGACTGGACCATTTCCCCCCACCACACACACACACCCTCCACCACCCCACACACACACACACCCTCCAGTCCTCTGCTCTGAGTCCTTCTCCATTTGGCTCCCCCATGCATCACGTTACCTTTATCTTCCTTCTCTCACATTTTGCCTTACTCTAAGCTTTTCAAAGAAGCCATACTTTCTATATGCTCTGAAGTGCATTTTACACAACCTTTTCATCCAATAATAGCTTGAACAGAAATTATGATTAAGGAAAGAAATTCACTGTTGTGGTTCAGCTTTAGTTTTTCTTGCATCCTTCAACACACCTTTCCTGAACAAGACAGCCCAGTAATAACCATTTAGAAAATAACTCCCACAGGTTTACAGATGGCCTGGGATGCATTTTAGAGCATTTTTTAATTTTACTCCAATGGTTGCCTAAAATAAAATTATGAAGAAAAAAGAATTTCAGTCTTATTTTTTTTCTTCAAGGCATAATTTGTGCCCAAGGCTTAATTTTCAAAGCTGACAAAATACAGTAAACTAACAAGCCAGTAGTTGTGAGAATATTTAACTCTCTAATAAAGACAAGTCACTGCCTATGCATCCCTCTGGTGTTAGACTGGGATAAAAGCAGAGATTTAAATTGCCTTTGTCATATATTTCAAGTGACTGATGATATACCTATACATAGCATGTTCTTCACTCCAACATGTATATGTGCCTAGTATGTGATTGTGAGAATGATTTCAGTAATATTCAAATTTGTTGCTCCTAGACAGTACACCTCTCTTACACAAGCTATAGTAACCTTCTTTGTATACCTCTGAGGTCTGTGAGAAATACTGCCCTCAGCTCAAACACAAGCTATAATGACTTCATGTGCACACCTCTAAGGTTTGACTGTGATGAAAATTAAAGATGTAATATCATGTACACACACACATTTGGGCAGGGCTGGTTTTAGAATGGGTGTGGTTGTAAACAGAGGCTATTATTAGCTTTATCCTAAAAGGGTCATATCTCAGCACCATTCAGGTTAAACAGCGTATTCAGAAAATTGATACATTTTTCTCCAACAAGCAACACAGAGTCAAGGATGATAAAGGTCCCCCATTTTCCCTTTTGACAGGCTGGTGAGGGGGTGGGGCACCAGGCTCCAAGAATATCTAAGTGGCTGAATGTTCTGTGATATATGTTCTGTCTTACTTTCGAAATATAATTACTTGTTAGGTACATTTTTTACTGATACACAGAAGAATAATGTCTGTGTCCTGGCATTATTGGGTGCATGCACAGATAAAAATCATTGATGTTTTACACACACACACACACACACACACACACACACACACACACACACACACACACACACACACACACACACACACACACACACACACACAACATGCATGCATAAGCCACAGCAGTACTAGTTATGTACTTAATTTCAGCAAACAGCAATGCCTTGTACGACATTGGTACTGCCACACCAGATTAGTCACTGCTGTTTAGCAGTCATCAAACAGCAGAAGCAGTAAGATTTATCCCATTGAGGAGTAATGCATACTTGTCACTGTCCCTACTTTCACAGACCGTCTGATTTGCTGGTAAATCATTCAGGATTACAAACAGTCAATTAATCCAGACATCTGAGTTTTATACTTATTGTCCAAAAATAGATGTTGATGCAAAATATGTTATTCTAGTAACTTTTTAAGTGAATTAGAGAAATATTTAAACATATTTATGATTCTGAGCATTTATTCTATTATTTTTGGGATTGTACTGAATTCTTAAGCAAATAAATTGAGTTATAGAATCTGGTGTTCTGGTATTAGTTATAAAACTACCTGAAAGAGAAACTATCCCTGATGATCGGAAGCATCAGCTCTTCTAGTGCTTATATTGTTCATGTTCATTATCATCTTCATCCTAACAGGGTCATATCACAGCAGATATAAATAAGAGTTATTACCCTCATAGTTTTAAGTATGCAAGACTGCTGCACTAGCTTTTTGCTGGTTTTACAGATGTGACAAAATATCAGGATAGCTATGTGTGTGTGTGTGTGTGTGTGTGTGTGTGTGTGTGTGGTGGTGGTGGTGGTGGTGGGGGGGTAGTAATACATTCATCCCAAAGTCCCAGGTGGAGAAATCCTACACACCCCCTTAAAAAAAAATTAATCTGACACTTGCCAGTATCATAAGCATAGACTCTTAAGTGACCATAAAAACGCAATTTCACCGCACTTATGCCTTAGACGTTTCCCTATCACTCCTAAGAGTTGTGACAGGTCTGTCACTAAAGAATGCCAGGCACTGAATTCAGAAATGTTATTTTTTGGAATGCATATCCTCACAATTTATTTTTTATTCTGCCAGCTTCCTAATAAACACTACCAGTAGATGAAAGTCTGCCGGAGTTCGGGTTATCTGTCCCTGATTAATTAGAAATTGCGGCATCGACATCCGTCTAGACTGCGACCTTTCTTTATATAAGTGTATGTTAAAGCATTTGTAACATCGCTAATTTGCACCATAAACTGCAGTCATGCCATACATTAACACACTTAAGACGCTGGCAATACGAGACACAGTCAATGACTTCAAAGTAAGACTCACGCACCTTACACAATTCTGCAGTCGCTTCGTGTTTGAAAACCTGTTGACTTGTTTACCAGTCTGCATTCAACATAACTGTAACAAACGCTACAAAAAAAGTTACTACCTGTGTCTTTTCGCAGCGGCAGGGCAGTCCAGACTCCAGTCTCTCTTTAGTTGTATCCTGTGGAAAAATGACAAATGTCTTTGAATTTTAGGACATATAGCATTTTATACATCCTTTAATTACGCTAGAAAATGACAATTATTTTGCAAAACACTCACTCACATCCAGCCAAAAATTCTGCGAACGTTTCTCTAGGCATAAAAGTGAAACCCAGTCTTTAGCAATGAATACAAGAGCATTCCTCTGTAAAATACGTTCCCCATTTGAGACATGAAAATGAAGCAAGATGACATTAATGCTGCTAGGTGTGCAGCACTAAAGGCATTTCACGACTACAATATGCGACACTTGGCAACCACCGCTGATCTTTTAAGACTCTACGAGGAATTTATTAGAAAATTCACACAGTTGAAAAATGCATGCATCATTTTCATGTAAGGCGCACAGGCAGAGTAATACTAACTAACAGCTAGATTTTGCACATCGGATTACAAAAAGTAAACCTAGATACATTTGGTTAATAACGCTTTTCCTCGCTAGCTATTGAAAACAAATTATTAACAGCCCCTCCTGCAACTAAAGTAGCTCATTACCTGTTTTCCTAGACATAAACAAATGTGTAAGAAAGCATGTTAATTTTTTCTCAGAGAACACGAGCCCGATCTTTATTTTTATAGGCTGGGGAACTGTCAACACGATGACGTTTCTTCATACAGCCAATCAAAATCCCCGGATATCCCTTGTTTTTTTGAAGGAGCGTGGGGTTATTTGTTTGCTTTATATTCTAGCCTAGCGGAAAGCTTTCGGGACTACAACAAAGGGCGACGATATATTAGAGACCTGTTACATACTTTATTTCATTTTCCTAGAAATCACGTGAGCCGCATCTGCTTCTAAAGTTTCGTTTCTCGAGTAACAAAGTTTGCATAGTGTTAGTGCATGACGTGTGAGAAATATGCCAAGAATGCACTGCGTTTTAGCGAAAACTGAATTCAGGTAGGGATCTCAGACCCCACCTCCCGACCCCAGACCAGCAGCAGTAGTAGTGGGTTTAGATAGTCAGAGGTGTATTTTAGATAGTCCTGGCCAAGGAAAGCAATTCAGCCATACTCTTTAAAGAAAAAAATAACCTGCGACCAAAACTTTGTGCTTGAAACTGATACAGTGATACTCCCAAATAAACTGTAAAGACAAGTGCACGCAAAGATACGTAATTCATTTGGGAATCACTCTTCTCAGGTGCCCCTATTTTGGAGGAAGGTACATAGTTTCAAGCCTGCACACGATATACATATTTTTTAAGGTATGTCTTTATTTTTCAGGCTTGATTTACCCCTTCGCATAATTTTCTGAATTCCCCTCGTCGCGCATGATTTCAGAAGACGCTTAGTACATAGAAAAGACACTTTACAAAACCAGCATACAAGTGACACCAATAATTTAAAGAAAGTGGGAGTACATCTTACATATTCTGTTTTTTCATAAGCAAAAATAAATGAGCTCATGTGCTGTGGTAGAATTTAACAATACAGTTCATTAAAGTCTACAGATTTTACTTTGTCTGTTTGATAATGTGCTTATATCTTCCATCATTTTTATCACTTAGTTTTTAAACGTCTTTCCAAGTAGTATCCCACATTAATGTCGGAAACAGGCGGACTTATGTGATACTTGGTATTCACATTTTATTCTAATTAGATGGCCAGATTTTTGACTGGATGTACCTGTTTTTAAGGGCCTTTATACCTATTTTCAGCATCTGCAGGCGGAGATGTATGTTGGAAATGCCCCCCACCAAAAAAAAAAAAAAAAAAAACGAATGTAATCTAATGAACACACTAATGTAGTCCGTCTTGTTGCTCCCAAGAGGGTTTAGTGCCCCTAGACAAACTGTAGAGACATTCTGTGCAAACTTCTGAAGTTTGATTGGGAGGAAAAACAAAGGAGCAATAGCAACACTGTTCCCAACCCCCACAAAAGATATAGAGATTTTCTGTACACACCTCCAAGTAGGTAGGATCCAGGGCAGTGGTTGAGGATATCCCCTCACTAAGCTGAATCAAAATCCATTTATGCAACCAGGGTGTGCTGTGCAGGATGCCAGGCTTTCAGAAACTCTGAGAGTCTAGATGTTCCATGATGCATGTTATGCCTTATTCTTGAAAGGCAATTACTTGTTAACTGTTCTTCTTTTTTGCTGCTAACCAGAACAATTATTTATCTATCCATCATTATTGCATGTGTTCACAGATAAAAATTAGTGTTGTTTAAACCCATTCACACACCAGGCCTTGACAGGCCAAGTCTGTCCCAAAATGTGCTTAGGTGCACACATGTGTGTTCTACATACACGCACTCTCGACTCTCTATCTCTCACACATGTGCATGCACACACTCCAGAACTCCAAACTGCCTACATAAAGTATTTTGGAAACCACAGCATATGGTAACACCCACACAGATGCAGGGTGGCTATACAGACTGCATAGAGGATTTGTCAGTGCCAAGAACATAACCAGAGAGATGGCAACCCTAGCCATTTCACCACTGTGCCAGTCATTTGCCTTCACAGATCAAAGATAGCCACTTTTGTACCGTACTGATGCCTAACTGTGATAGCACATGAAAAATATTATGACTTAACTTCTTACTCTTAAATATACTGCAGCACCCCCAGTAAACCATAGCAATAATTGTCTTATATCAGACATCATCAAATCGTGCTACACCTGCCAAGCCAAATCAGTAACAGTTTAACAGAGGTCAAACAGCAGCATGGGTAAGTTATTGACTGTGTACATCTCAGATGCCTGAATGTGATTTAAAAAATGGACATAGTATAATATTTAGATTTGCTTTATTCAAATGCACAGTAGTCTTGGAATGCCAGATTAATAACTGTTTAACTTGATCATGATAGTAAGACCAGTCTTTTTTATCCAGAGACAACCCAAATATCTAATAGTTGTAGCCAGCCAAGAAATAACCAGAGACACTTTTAAAGTATTAGCACTATTAATTTGGGACATTGACAGAATAAGAGAATGTGAATTAATATACATTTTCTGAACAAAAAGAAGTCTGCAACTCTAACTGCAGTCATTATTTTATTAAAAGTGTCTGATTGTGGTAAAAATAAACACATATAATAATGGCTACAGTGATGCCTTTCAGATTTATTTCCCTTATGCACATAGCAGCAGTCAAGTATGGCAACCTCTCACAGATACATATTAGACATGCAACTGTAAGAAGTTCAGTCAGTTTCATCCACAGATAGCCTGACCTCACCAAACAGTTATTGCTAGTTTGTTGACTTTGTATAATCGAGAAGTCTGAATGTGATAAAAAAATAATAATGGCCATAGTAATGAATTTGAGTTTATTTGATACAAATAGTAGCCACAGCAAAGTATTTCTACTTCCTTCACACAAATGAAAATAATTGACTTTAATAATTGGCTTTGTTTCTGGTGTCATTTTAAGGGGGTGCAGCATTTGTCAGCATGGAAGGAGATGGCCAACAGGCTATGCTGCTTTGCCAGTTAAAACATTGTTCTCCCCCACGGTGCTTTTTTTAGGCAATACCAAACTGAAAATGCTTCCTACATAGCAAATCAAAACCAAGAAAATCTAAAGGTGTTACTGCTCAATGCTAGGAAACTAATCAAGAAACTCCATTCCCTACAAGTTCTCCTCACCCTAGAGAATGCTGATGTCTATGCAGTTACTGGGACATGGTTTAAGCACAACAGCAGTGCAAGGCTATAATGCCTTCCACACATTAGACCAGCTACTACACAGACAGGGACTAAAAGTGGTGATGTCAAGATTTCCATCAAGAATAAATATACCTCAAGGCTGATTGAACAGGAAGCTGCACTTGAGTTTCTCCATGTTTAAATCACCATAGGCAAAATCCCATACCCCTTCCTTGCAAGATATATGTCTCCCTGTATGACCTAGGAAACTCATAACATGTATTTAAGCTTACTGGAAACATTCACCATCCAACCCAATATCATATTCATGAATGATTTTAACTACCTCATTGTTAATTGGAATCACATATGACACCAAACATGAGAGCACAGAGATTCCCAGATTTTGTAAACACATATTCCCTGAGCCAGATTGTCAATGTGCAGACCAGGGACACAAACATGCTGGATCTAGTCCTCACTAATATGGGAGAGCACTGCACACCCCCAGTGTAATGTTCTCTCTGGTAAAGTTTAGACCACAAAACTGTCTCCTTTGAAGTAAAAATAAAACCCAGGATCCTGTTCAATCCTGAAATATACAGGAACTAATCTAAGGCTAAATGCCTACTATTAGGTGACAACTTGACAAATTTCAAGCCTCCATATAATCTGAGAACACTGCTGCCTATGAGAAACTGTTCACTGAAACTGTATACAAACATGTTAATAGTTGCATAGAGGCAGCTCTACCTACCAGTCACAAGTACAGAACTAACTAAAAAAAAAGCCACCCTGGTGGAATCACAGCTTCTATAGGCTGTATAACAGAAGGAAAAAAATCATGGCAAAAATTAGGAGATGTAGCACCTGGCAGGATAAAAACACCTCTTCAAACTAAACAAACGATCGGAGGATAAATAAAGTCCACCAAATCCAAATTTGAGGTAAGTTTGGCCTCCCTGGCCAAGGACAACCACAAACCATTCTTTAGCTATGTCTGCAACCTTAAAGACAATACACAACTGTGTGCAGAGCTCATTGTTAATGGAGTCACCTATACTGAGCCAGAAGATATTGCAAAACTACTAGCAGACAAATTCCGCTCTAATGTTACCCCTCTCAACCTCCCCTCAGGAAATACCATCAAATATAACTCCCCTACTATCACTATTGAACAGGTCCTCAATACTCTGTATAAGGCATATACAAAATTGCATAAGAAAATAAATCATCAAAAACTAAGGATGCTTTAAAAAGCCACAAACTTTCTCACTAATGCAATTAAAACTATATTTGCTACTACTTATCTCCTTCCGACTCTTCTTTATGGTGCTGCCATCCTCACTAACCTCCAGGCTACACAAAAGTTAAAACTTGAACAATGCTTTAACAAAGTTGCTAAATTTGCAGCAAATACCCCTTTCAGAACCTACCACTGTATACCGCCGAAAATCTTAAATTGGTTAGAACTGCCTCTTCAAGTAAAATATACACAGCTTCTTACCACCAATAAAATTATAAAGCATCCATCTGCCTGTCCAGCACTAAAAAAACATTCTGCACATGTATGTTCCCAATCGGTCATTTTGACCAGTGACCAAAAACTCAATCTGTCCACAGCAAATCTGCTGGGCATTGTCTGTACTTGTACAAGGTTGCTAAGGCCTGGAAATCCTTACCTGTATCCAAGGGAGCCCGCAGGATTTTTTGCAGGGGGGGTGCAAACCCAGAGCCCAACCCACACAGCCCCCCCCCCCACCCACACAGCGATTCCAGTGTCCCATTGATTGCTTGGATATTTCTCCTCATTTGTCATTGACACTGTTCAAATCTCTGTGTGCATACGGTTTTATGCTTTATTTCTTCAATGATTACAGATATTTGGATTTCATTTACATATGGTTGCAAACCTACCACTCTGGGCAGAAAAGGAGTATATCACTCTGTATTATATCATCCCTTGACCACCCTTTCCAGCAGCCCCATCTATCTCTAAATCTGTGCTTCAGCACATAAGCAGCATGCCGATTCATCATCAGGCTGACTCACTGTATGCATCAATCGTACTCCCAGCTTGACGATTTTGGCCTGAATGTGATACACATTAACTACTCAGAAATGTCATCTCTTCTATGAAAAAATATTAAGATCACCAGAATTAATAGACTGCTGTTATTGACATAATGTATCTCTAATCCACAAAATGCATAAACTGGCTTATCAACACCTCAGTATTATTAAAATGTAATGTAAATTCTACAGGTAAACTGAGATATTTCACTTAAGTCTTGCTTAACTTTCAGATAGTAAGTAAATTTCTAACTAAACTAATTTATGGCGTGAATTTTGTAACATCACTATTTGTCTGTTTGGACTAATAGGTGAGAAGAATTTTATAATTTCTGCTGTCAGACAATAGAACAACACTAAGGGGAATCTGTGTCTAAAAAGTCTTCAAATATTCAGATGACAGTTAACTACCCTGGGAACAAAAGTATGAACTCCTTTCAGCAGCTCTTGTACCTTCCAGTGCATTTGTAAACACATAATATTTTATACAAATAAGTGCTGTCAACAACATTCATTTGCAAGCCACACAGTCTGAATATATTCAGCAGATGCTTGGTAACTGGCGAGATGTTGCTGCATAAAAATGTTTTCGTTTCTGAGATTAGTTATTCATTAGAATGAATAAAGTGCTATAGTTATCAAAATACAAGTCCTGCTGTCTGTTCAATGCATAAAAAGTAAAGTATTGCTCCAGAGAATTTAAAATAAGTTTTAACCAACAATAGAAGACATTATCCATCTGTGTATCTGACAAAGAATGCTGACATCTTTTTTCTAGCACTCTGTTTCAAAAACATTGGGTACAAATTCAAACAGACATATTCCCAGTGTAAATCAGTTATTCCATGGGTAATACATTTTTTTTCAATAAGCATTACAGAGGAGTAAATCACTTATATTGACTTTTAAGTCTTTACTAAGGAGCATCTTACTAATAAATATAACAGTTATTAATTTGTGTGACTGCAACAGGAATATTAACTTACTTTTCGTCTGCATTTGCTTTTATTGATAATTTTCAAGGCATATTATCTACCTGTCGACCTGTGAAAAGAAGACAGCTGCTGGAAAAATCACTCAGGCTGGGTGGCATTATCTTTTTCATAGAGTGTGAGAAAGGAAATGTTCTTTATGGCCAATATGATATACCTGTTACGGAAATTTGCACTTAACTTGTGTTTGGCATAAATACATGATGCAGATGCATGCAAGGCTTCCAGTCCTCCTAGACGATGAGTTTTTGTTTTTCCGCTGCCCTCAGGGACTAAACTAGACAAGACAGAAAGTACTCCCTCCCCCTCGCTCAGTGGTTCCAGTGCCCTTGCTTACCTGTTATTTGTGCCTTCTTCATCTGCAGTCCAAACGTCTTCCAGAATTCAAATTCCCCATGCGAGCAGAAGATGAAGATGTAAACTGAATGCAAAGGGCATTCTTAAAGAAGAACGCCCCCCCCAATTTTTTTTTTAAATTAAGAGAAAATTACTCTCTTGGTCAGCTGGTTCCGGGGGGGGGTGCAAGCGCACCCCCTTGTACCTGCCTGCGGGCGCCCTTGCCTGTATCCATCAGGTCTATAGTTTCTCACTTCTTTCAAAACCACCTAGAAAGGCTTCCTAGCTAAAATCTGTCTCCGTTCTTGCTCACAACCAGGATATATTATTTCCCTAAGTGTGAACAAGTTGCTTTTCATTCCTTATACCTCCTTAATCTCCCTCCTTCACTTACCTCCTTACTGCTATCACATTCTCTTCCAATTTTTTTCTGTAAATATAGCATAACCCTGTTTTTCCCTCACTTCATATTGCAATTCCTGTTTATATTAGACTAACTTACCCTTAATTTGTCTGCAAATTGTCTAAAAAATCTCTAAATATTAAATGATTGCCTATAGCTTATATCAATTCTTAAGCAATGATTTATATTATGTATAATTTGTTATCATTTTTAAATTGCAGACATTTTTGTTATATTTTGGAAGATTATAAAGTTACTGTTCTTAAAATGTTTTGTAATAATTTGGAGTTTTTCCCCTGGGCTGCTGCTGAAAATGGGATCCTATCCAATCAGACTTTCATGGTAATCAAATGTCAATAAACAAATAAGTAACTAAGTAAGTAAGTAAGTAAGTAAGGCCAAAAGCATTGCATCAGTGGACCCAGTCAATATTCCAGGCTCTCTGGAATCCATGCCTCACAAATGGGGAACAGCAACAAATATCTCTCTGCACAAAGGTGGACCATATACAGACACTGGAAACTTCAGACCTGTAAGTCTAACTAGTCTTATATGCAATGCCATGGAAATAATTATGAAAATGATCAGTAATGACATAGAAAACCTCCAGATACTGGACCGAATCCAGTTTAGTTTTATCAAGGGCAGGTCATGCTTACTTAACCTGGTGGATATCTTTGAGTAGGTCACCAAAGCAATGGATGTGGACAAAACAGTTTACACTGCCTACCTTGACTTGACCAAGGCATTTGACACGATACCCCACTCGAGCATTGTTGGCAAAGAGGTTGGTATAAACCCTTATGTCACTTGGAGGATAGTCAGCTGTCTGACAGACAGGACCCAGGAAGTTAGAATTCGGGAGTTCACCTCTACAAAGAGGCCAGTCACAAGTGGAGTCCCTCAGGGACTGGTCTTTGGACTCCTACTTTGTGGCATTTACTTCTCTGAAGGCTAGACCAATGTGAAGGGCCTCTGGCTGACCAAATTTGCTGATAATTACAAATTAGCAGCAGTCATAGAATTCCCTATTGACACTAATGTTCTCCAGGAAGGACCAACTCGGGCAAATGACTTGTGTCAGAGCCGTGGACTAAAACTAAATGCATAATAGTATCCTTTGGGATGTCATCCACCCTGGTAATTGTCATTTTGACAGCACACCCCTAAGAGCTGACCCAGTAGTTAGGGACTTGGGGAGACGTGAACAGTATTCTAGTCCTTGACCATCACGTGTATACCCTAGTGAGGAAATCATTCTGTGTTGTGCAACTTATAAAGATAGGTATGGCATATAGATCCAGTGAGGTCACTGTTCTACTGTATTCAGCATTCATTAGACCCATCACTGAATACAGTGCTCCCGTTAGTATGTACATAACCAGGTACATCCAACAATTGGAATGTTTGCAGAGGTTCCTCACTAAAAGAATATAGGGCATAAGTAACATGTCCTATGCAGACTGCCTCAAGGCCCTATCCCTATATTCTGTCTTTTACAGGCTTTTGAGGGGAGATCTATGCATAGCATACAAGGCATTGTCAGACCAATACTGATGGACCTCCTGCATATTCACAAAACAAACAGCACCAGACTTATCCATTCTAAAGACGTAATCTGACCTGAGATGTAAATAGGATATATTGGAGAAAGAGGTATGTATCCCAGAGACTGCCCCTTATTTGGAACGGGCTTCCCATCCATGTGAGAAGCAGAGATCCTCCCTAACCCAATTAAAGTATAGCTTGGACAGTTGTATGGGGAACAAGAAATTCATCACTGGTTTGGCACCCATGTCTCTAATGGACACAGACAGCCTGTAAATGTTTCATCGCCCAGGCCTGTGCTTATACATGTTTCATCTTCCAAGCCTATGCTTGCACTTATCAAGAGTACCAGAGCTTGTCAGAGATGTGGGCTGAATGGCTTGGCTCAAAATGGCCATAGTGGTCATTAGTCTAGTACACTTCTGTGAATCTAAATCTCATTAGTTGTGTAATGCTGGAATAATGAGCAAGAAGTAGCACTATTAATCATTTAATCCACATACAGCCATCAGATGTATCTATCAAATGCAACTATTTTGTTAACTGTGTACATCTTATATGTCTAACTGTACTAAAATAAAAAAAAATCCTGGATGATAAATGTCCTTCCTCTTATTTTTACCTGTTCCTTCCAAGCACTATGCCCTTAGGTATTGATCCAAAAACAACTCATAGTCATCTACCTCTCCTTTTGCTTCCTACTACCTATCCTAAAACATTCTTTCAAATCTCTTAATACTAATCATACATTTCCTCCTTGTCTACCAAGTTCATTTCCAAATATGTTTCGTAGCTGTTTAGATGCTGCTGCTATTAATTAATGATACTCTGTTTAAATGTTGTATGTTTGTTTGAGTGCTTGTATACCTCTGTTGATTACTTGTATAACCTTTGTTTACTGTGTTCTTTATGTAATTCTTTTTCTGGACCTTTTCTCCTCAGAAAAAAAAAATTATAGCTCATTATTACATATTGCTGCTATTATTTAACAATAGTCTGTGTTTAATTTCTGTGTACTTGTTGATTACTTGCATACCTCCATTTACTGTGTTTTTAAGTAATTTTGGAATTTTTCCTGGAGCTTTTCCCACTGGGACTTCACTGAAAAGAGGGTAGCTTTCTGCCCATTTATACTGTCCTGATACATGCATAAATAAGTAAATAAATAAAGTAAAATAAAATGAAATAAATACAAGTGACTATGATGATGTATTCAGCTCCACTATTCATAAAAAAAACACAGTTGCTAGCTAGCTATGATTAAATACACACCCTTGCATTATTCTTGTAAAAGACTATCCATTGCCCTATAATGTCTGTTTGCCTACCAGGTTTTAA
The DNA here is from genome assembly GCF_019279795.1 of Protopterus annectens. Taxonomy (NCBI): domain Eukaryota; kingdom Metazoa; phylum Chordata; order Ceratodontiformes; family Protopteridae; genus Protopterus; species Protopterus annectens. Next base: position 368,571,219 of record NC_056751.1, read on the forward strand.
AAGAAATGTTTACCTTATCCTTGAACGATATCACCACCACATCTACTTTCTTGTTTAAAATCTGAAGACTTTCTGTCTCTTGCCATCCCACCTATGAGCTCAACAATGAATCAGATTTGTTGAAAAGATCATGCTGGGAACAGAACAGCAAAGTCCACAAAGTCAGTAAATAGGTCAGACATACAGCATCTCTAGCTGCAGGTACCTTGAAAAGGGTTGCCACAAGACAATACATTTTTCATTGATAAATACTGTAGATGCATTTCTTTACTTAAAATAAATAAATAAACATCAGAAAAGCACCCCTAGTCAACTGGTACTCAAGGTATCCACCCATTTGCTTAGAAGGCCAGTTATGCAGTTAACCATTGTAGCATACGTTATTTGTTTATCAAAATAATACAATCTAGCAGCACTTCTTTTGCATATGGACCACTTCAGAGGTCCATGTTTTTTTTCTGGTTGCATGTTGATTGAGACCTGATGCAACTGAGTAATAAGATACAACTTACAATAATGCTCTCCTTCGAAGATAATAGAAATGTGGTGATGCAGTGTTAGACCATATCTTTCAGTGCCTGATTACTCACACTAGTTTGAGTTGTTCAGCAAATTTACATTTTTTTCTGTTTGGATTTCATTCAGCCCTTTTCTTTTTTGCCAGGCAGAATTAAGTGTTTAACAGGTTTTAAAACTGTTTGCATTTCCCCCTGCTCCTTTGTGGTGGCTGCTGTCTTGGTGGCAGCAGTAAGTGTGTTACAGCTTTCAAAACAATCACATATTTAGTTCTCTTACATTTTATTTGTTCTCTCACTATTGTAGCACAGGGTAGCTAGTAAAGCTCCATGCACTACAAAGAACTATGATTGGGTTTGTGATCATTACTAGCCAATTAGGTATTTTTGACATGGATGCCAAGATGCACCTCACAAACTTTACTCTTGGAGAAAATTCTTTGACATCAGTGTCTCAAATACATAGCAAAGTGGTTATGACTAGAGTCCCAATCATAATCCTTTGTAGTGTATGGATTGCTGCAATTACTCTCCAGATTTGAGAAAAAGACAATTTTAAGCATCGTTCTGTTGTAAGAAATTTTTGTTAAGTACCTCTCAGTATTGTTCAGCTCTGTTCTTGTGATAGAGCATAACAGCAACTAGTACTGGCTACAGAACAGTATCAAGAAGGTAAAATACATTTAAAGACTATAAGTATACTTTGCTGTTATGAAAGAGGATGGCAGAATGATGTTTCTAACAGCTTTTAGAAACGTTCATTTTATCAGAGAGACACTTAGCTTCTGTTTGCTTTCTCTTTTGAAGTGCTTTACATCTTTCAGATCTGCCCATGTACCACAAATAATTATGATCTGATTTAAACTCAGATACTATGATTTCTCAATATGGATGTCAAGATTCCTCTCTTGAGCTTTGCTTCGCTACACTATTTAGGAAATTGATATCTTAAACATGTAACTTGACTATGACCAAGACCTAGTCATAATCCTCTACATTTATAAAACATTATTTATAACTATGCAGGTGCAATATTTGTAAATCAGTCATCATTTAAATAAGAAACTGCACATGTAGCATGAGTACATATCTCTGCTACATTTTTGAAAAGCGCCTACAGGTTTTAGTACTCACAGATGGAATGGTAATAGGGTGTAAGCAGGGACTTAAATTTTGTACTCAGTCACTTACACTGACGGCAACTCTTTTGGAATCGCCATGTGTCTTAAGCACTTGACTATTTCTTAAACTGTTTCATATATACAACTAAGAAACACAAACGGCTGAGCAAACAAGAAAAATACCAAAAAACAGTCACAACAGCAGCTGAGTAAAACACCAAGGATTTATTTAACTTGAAGCGCTTTTCGTTTGCTGAATATGCAAACTTCTTCAGAAGTAAAAGAGACTAAAAATACAACACTCATTTTAAAAACTCATTTAAAAACCAGCGGGTCACCCTGACCAATCATAGACATAGTTACGCAAGAATTTACTTTAAGTGGTACACAAAAACTGGAACGGCAACATGTCAGTACAGTCTGTTGCAGGAATACATATATTGTCCACTAAGTGAAATAATACCAATTATATGAAATGCCATGAGCATACAATATTTCCAAAAAACTTTACCCTACTAAATTCATGTGTAAAGAAGTAAAAGTAAAATCTTATATGCAATATCATATTACAAATAAGTGACTGTAAAAAAACATGAAAATGTAAAAAATTACCATAAAAATCATGAGTTCCAAACTAAGTACTGGATGAACTTGGAACCTGGGTGGAACTTTAAATGTCGAACCATTATGAAACATCATCTCTGCAAACTTCTCAGTTTAAGAATGCTACTAATAGAACATGTTTCATTAAGGCCTGGGAAATTGTATGCATTAAGCTTAATTTGTCAGAATAATCTAGTTCTTCAAGTTTGAGGGGTGTAGGTCTGCCTCTGATGTCTTGTATTACTTGATTTATAGCCATAAATTTAAATTTATGGTCAACATTCAACTGGATGTGTTTGGCTAGAGCATTGCCCATTTTATTTCATCCTATGGCATAAAGGCGTTCATACATCCTATTGCAGAGTCTACGCTCTGTCTTGCCTATATAGAAAGCAGGACAACATGAACATTTGGCCAAATAAACCACTAACTTCGAGTTACAGTTGAACCTAAACTTAAGCTTATAATGTGCACCATTGATAACAAACCAATTTGCCACCTCTACAAATTTACAAAAGTTACAGTTCTCACATTTATTCATATCTGCTGTTCTAGGAACGCTGTGACTCTGTTTTTCTAACAAATTCTTCAGGTTCTTACCTCGCCTAAATATAACTTTAGGTGAGCTACCTAATTTGTTGATTAACATTTGGTTAGTCCCGAAGAGTTCCCAGGTTTTCTGTAAAGTTTTGGAGCAGAGGTGACTTTGTGCACTGAATGTAGTAATGAAACTAAGTTGGAAAGCTTGATTACCCTGTCCTGTTGACTCAAAGTCATTCATTGTTGCCAGCATATCTGAAGCTCCGATATGTTCAAAGACCAGAGTCTTCGTAGGCAAAATAGGTTTATAAAACTGGTTTAATCTTTTTAAACTAACCTCCTCTATCAAGGAGTCTAACAGGGTTTCAAGGTAGCCTCGATGTAGAAATAAACTTTTCAGGAAACTACATTTCTCTACAAAATCTACATCTTGGCTAATTGTACGAAAAGCCCTGGCTAACTGGCCCTTGATGACTGAGAGTTTCTGGTGAAATGGATGGCAACTAGAGAAATGAAGGAATGAGTTAGCGTATGTGCTTTTCCTGTGTATTTTGACTGTATAACAACCCAGTGGCTTATTCTTACTCAACCATATGTCTAAATACGCTATAGCCACTGTATCAAATGTAGATGTGAATTCTAGAAATTGTGTGGATTAAATGATTCCAACACATACCTACTGACTTCTTGGCCACCATTTAATAAAATAAAAATGTCGTCAAGATATCTTGTGTAAAACACCAAGACCTTCTTGACATTGTCATTCTTAAACACAAATTCTGATTCCCAGCGGGCCATTACTAAATTTGCTACACTGGGGCCACACGGGGAACCCATGGTGACCCCTACTTTTTGTAGGTAACAATCTTTGTTAAACATAAAGAAGTTGTTTGATAATATTAGGTCACGTAATTCAATCACCAATGAGCTCTCCATTATTGGGGCTCCATGTTTGTTCAACATGAGACCTACCCATTCAATGCTAATGTCATGGGGGATACAGGTGTAAAGATCCTTGACATCTATAGTGAGAAAATTATAATTCTCGCTATACTGCAGACTGTTGATTTTTTTCCAGAAAGGACCAAGAGTCCTTGCATATTTGGTCCTCAAAGACCAAATATGTCTGAAGAATTGCGTCAACTACCTCAGCACAAGAATAGGTAGGTGAACCTCGGCTATCCATTAAGGGTCTCATAGGTGGATTTAATGTGTCCTTGTGGATTTTGGGAATGCCAAAAAGGTACGGAAATCTTGGATAAGATGTTGTCATGTAGTTAAACAAATTCTGTTCAATTCTACCGTCTATATACATGTCATTGACACAGCTTTTAATAAGGCTGCAAGCCCTATTAACCTCAGAACGAGAACTCAATTGGTAAGCATTACTGGCCAATAACCTTTCCATACATTCAATATAATCACTGTTGTCAAAAACTACCAAGCCACCGCCTTTGTCTGGTTTTACAGATGCGGATATCTTGTGATTGAATATACTGTAGGTATTCACGTTCTTCACTAACTGTATTAAATGAATGATTAAATCTAGGACTGCTCTTGACAACCTGTCTAATATCAAGTTCACATAGTTGTTCAAAAACTTGTAAGACAGGGTGTAATGGTGGGTTGAATGTACTAGGGACACAGAATACATTCCCTCCTGATACATTCATAACATTTCCAAACATCAAGTGGAAGTTCAACTTCCTAGTAAAAGACTTAAAATCAACTATTGACTTAACTAGGTCCAGTTGCTGCAAAGGTACATAAGTATGCCCATTTGGTAAGAAGTCCACAATGTCTGAAGAAATAACAATGGTCAAAAAATTGTAAACCTTGAAGTCACCCTCTTTATTGTTAACAATAACTGGACCAGGTGTAATTGAAACAGGCTGCAAATAGGCGTCCCTCAGGGTCAACGTTGACCCATGGTGTACACAGTCTGATGTAAAAATTACATCCGAAAAAAGATTGATTCATTAATAGGATGCTCTGGACCAGTTAGGTCTTGCATTTGTTGAATTTCAGTTTCACTTTGTTCAGTTGAAAGCTCTTCTGTTGCTTCGGCCTCGCTCCTGTGTAGTTGGCTTGCCGAAAAGTCTGGTTTTGGTTTAAATTATCATGATGTTTATTATTTTGAACATTATTATAATGAACATGAGGTCCATTCTGTAATCTCTCACTCCTCCAAACTTCAGTGAAACCAGAAGAACTAGCACTGGCTAAAGTGCTGTTACCAGAATTGTTTGAAGTGTCCATTTGAGTATTATCACAATATACCCTGTCATTGTTGATGTTCTGGTTGATCTGAACATTGTTAGTAATGTTGGCAGAGTTAATACTTGCATCATTAACCTGATGTAAATGAGAGGGGTGGCCTCTCTGCCATACTTGTGCTGTGGAGGGGGCTGGGTATGCTTCACCCTGATTATATGCCCTACAATCATGTTCCAACTTTTTAACTTTATTGGCTTTGAGTTTACACATATGTTGGTCAATACTGGAAAACACACGACTGTACTCATATTTGTATCTTATAAACTCCAAGTCAGCTTTAATACTTTTATCCAATTCAGTCACCGTTTTGGATAGACTGTCAACCCAAATAGAGTAGTGTTTGACCATGAGTTCTAATAATTCAAAACCATGTCGGTCAAACAACTCTAACAATTCTTTGTGAAAAACAGAGTCTTTCTCAAGACCAGTAGGGTACTGGTGTCGCAAGCCCTTCGGAACTACCTTCCGTTCCAAACATTCACGGAAGTAAGAAATTTCCAATTGCAGCTTTTCTAACTTAATAAGATGACTTTCAAAAGATTTTAGTTTAGTAACAATGTCAGGAAAGTCAGAAGAGTTACCTCTGGTTGTCTGGTGGTCCCCTTCTCCAGGTGGTGGTATCCGTGAAAAAGAGAAGCTGTCCGTAATCCATACTGGCAACAATGGTACGCCACCTATGTTGTCAGAAATATTGTTACTAGACCCTCGCCCAACAACTGTACCATCTACTTGTGGATTCACTTGCAGGTTCACTGTGTCCTTATGGTTATCTGGCAGTAGCTGGTTATTTGATGAGGCCAGGACCGGCCCTACCGACTCTGTTCTAGTGCCATTAACAGACTCCCATCCATTGTTCCCTTGTCGGCAACAGCTTCCTGCATATATACAACTAAAACAGTTGCTTCAGAATTCAATATTATAACAATACTGAAAATACAAAACACAGTAAATACAGGCTGCAAATTTATTTATTTTATTTTATTTTCTTGTCTTTGTTTACTGGGAAAGTTCGACTGAGTAATACCCATTTTCAGAGGAGGCCCGGGGAGAAAAGCAACATTTGCTTACATTGCATTATACTAAGTTCCAGTTAAACACAGAGTAGTTACATTTCTATTTACATTTATACACACAGTAGTTACATTTATACATTCTAAGATTTTATGGTGGTGGAAGTTACTAAAGAGGAAGCCCACGTGCAGCTTAGTGGATTGTACATGTAGCAGTTATGTATGAAAATTGTTTTGTCATTTAAGTAAGTGGATGACTGTATTTTATTTAAGGAGTGTGTTTGGGGAGTATCATATGCTGAACACAGTCTCAACCTTGAGATGAGCATGTGTAGGACCAGGATTGGTTAAGATGTTAAGTAGTGGTTTAAAACTATTGAGTTTGAGAATTTTATTTGTGTGTGAATACTATTCGAGAGTTTAGCAACATATCGGGAGTTGCGAGAGTCTCCTGCGACATTATTTGACTTTTGTAAGTAATAAGAATTTGTAACTAGAGCGGCGGCCCCTTGCTGGACAGTAGGGTCAGTAGTAAGTTATGTAGTTCAGGGAATTTTTCTAGATTTCTGGATTGATTGTGTGTGTGCTGTAGTTAGTTGTGACTATATTATGTAGTTGTGTAGTTCAAGCAGTTTAATTGCTTTAAGCTACAACAGTGGTGGGTCCTATGAGGGAGACTGGTGGCAAATTTAGCTATTTTATTGTAGCAGGACGCAAGTTTCTCTCTTTTGAGTATTGTTTAAGTTTGTTAGGATAGGAGTGGCATGTAAGAGAGTTGGCAGTAAGAAGGTGGCTGGAGGTTTTCTTACAGTATCTCTAAGTAATCCATTGTTCCTATAGGGGAGCCTAGCTTCTGTGAGTAGACTTAATAGTGTGCAGTACTTTCTGGTCATATTTGAGATTATCATCAATGATAATACATAGACGTTTAATGTACGTTATAGTTTCAGTGACAGTATTATTTGCTGACTCTATGGTAAAAAAAAAATTGATTTTAATTTTGGAAACTTTTTGATGTAAAAAGCATTAACTTAGTTTTATTTTTTCAGGCTAGAGTAGGAGGTTTGATTGTTTGAACCCGATTTCTACAGAGGACAAAGATTTTTGGGTAATGGCTTGGAGCTTATTTATTGTTGAGGCTACATGTGTTAAAGCTGAGTCATCTGCATACTGAACTAAACTAGCGTGATGAGTGGAGGTGTGGAGGGCATTAATAAATATATCAAAGAGGAGAGGAACTAGGATAGAGCCCCGAGGGACACCTGTACTAACTAGTTGCCATTTAATGGCTTGTTGCCTTCCAGATAAGTGACTAAGAAACAACAAGAATGAGTATTGTGAAAGTCCTATTGACAAGAATCAAACAAGCAGTTGCTGGTGCAAGACCGTATTTAATCTCTTTGACAAGTCTAAGAACATGGTGGACGCGAGCAGAAGCATTGTTTCTATGTTAAAACAGAAAAGAAATACCTCCTCGCTATCAAAGGTGAATCACGGACAAAATAGAATAAATGAAAATAGAAGGTCTAGATTCACCACCACAGTCTATAAAAAATGTAACATTTCTTTAATAAACAGATTAAACTTCGTAAAACTTGAAGATAAATAAAATAAAACTCAGCATCCCCTTTCATATGATAAGTGCTGTCGAATTATCTTCTTCAGATCGTAAAAACACTAGGGACTTAATTTCCATTTATAGTTATCCTGTTAAAGTGAGTTTTACACATTTAAAGAGAGAGTGTTCATTTTGTTGTGTTTCCTGATATTGAGCCAATGATATTCCTTAAAAACAAGCACCCCTCTTATTTGGTCAAATGATGTCTCTTGCTGACAAACACACCTCTTTTCTAACCAATCTTGGTTCTTCTATCCTTTAAAATCAGTCTAAGTGGAACTATAAGGTTCAAACCTGGTGGTTGATCTGCCTGTAGATTAATTATCCACTTCACTTCTTGTCTTTCTGTTATATTTACAATATCCCCTTTCTTTTGGCTAACATGAATAACCTCCAATACTTTAAACATAAAGAAGTGTGTTGCATGTTGTTTTATATGAACAGCTAGCACATTGTGTTCATCTTGATTCTGTATATCCCGAATATGTCTTTGTATCCTCTGCTTAAGCATCTGGTCAGTTTTGCCAACATAGAAAGCAGAGCAGAGTTTTCAAGTAGCTAGATAAACAACATGTGGAGTGGTACATGTGGCTACACAATTAATTCTGTGTGTATATCCTGTGGTTGGGTGGATAAACTCATTGCTATAATCAGTGAGATGGCAAGCTGTACATTTTCCACAAGCTGTGGTCCCTTTTTAATAGGTTCACAAGGTCTTACATAGCCATCCTTATAGCGGAGTAATCTCTTCAAATTTTTCTTATTTCTGTACTCAAAACATGGAAAATCTCCCACTATTTCACAAAGTTTCATGTCCTGAGTCAGTATCGGACAGTGTCTCCTGATTATATTGGTGATTTCTTTATTATCTGTTGCATAGGTAAGAACTATTCTAGTCTTTTTGCCTCCTTTTTTAGCTGGATTACTTCCCAAATCCTTAGCACTGAAACTGTTATAGTGAGGTATTCCTTTGCCTCTCCTCAGTTTGCACTTTTCTTCCATAGATAAATATATATCTCAGCTTGAATAACATCTGTGTTGCAAAAATTGGTGCAACTGATTAATTTCTTCCTCAAATATCTCATCCTCTGTGCAAAGTCTAGAGATACAAATAGCTTTGTTATACATTATATTTCTAGTAACATGACGAGGGTGCATACTGTTAAAGGCTAGATGAACCAAGATTGGTTAGAAAAGAGGTGTGTTTCTCAGCATCCAACTACAGGATATACACACCAATTTTAAAGGCTAGAAGAACCAAGATTGGTTAGAAAAGAGGTGTGTTTGTCAGCAAATGACATCATTAGACCAAATAAGAGGAGTGCTTGCTTTTAAGGAATATCATTGGCTCAATATCAGGAAACACAACAAAATGAACACTATTTCTTTAAATGTATAAAACTCACTTTAACAGGATAGCTATAAATGGAAATTAAGTCCCTAGTGTTTTTACTATTTGAAGAAGATAATTCGAAAGCGCTTATCGTATGAAAGGGGACATTGAGTTTTATTTTAATTTTCTTCAAGTTTTACAAAGTTTAATCTGTTTATTAAAGAAATTTTAAGTTTTTATAGACCGTGGTGGTGTATCCAGAACTTCTATTTTCATTGTTTCTATGTTGGTTTATTATATTGCTAAACTGTAGTAGAGCAGTGGTGGTGCTGTGTTAGGGCCTAAAGTCATGTTGTGCTTCTGAGAGCAGGTTATGTGATGTTAGGTATAATACCTGCTCTCAGAAGCACAAACAGCAATTTGCATCAGCTGCACATAGATGCATTTCTGTAATATTTGGGATGGGGATCGCTATTGGTCTGTAGTTATTAAGTTCTGTAGATATGCCACCTTTGTGCAGTGGTATGATGTAGGATGTTTTCCACAGTGATGGGGTGCATTTTTCTGCTGTGGACCAATTAATTAGTATGGACACAAGGAAGGCTATGGCATCTGCAGTCATTTTTAGGTAGTCTGACTATAGCTGTAAAGTAGTTTTTAGTAAGGATCAATTTCCTTATGAGTGAGGTACTGGACTAAAATTGAAGAGTTGTGGGTGGTTTTGATTTGACAGCCATGGTGGTGCAGCGGTTAATGTTGCCACCTCACAGCAAGAGGTTCTCTGGTTCTATCCTCAGCTGGGGTGCCTTCTGTGCAGAGTCTGCATGTCCTCCCTGTGGTCGCGTGGGTTTCTTCCTACATCCCAAAGACATGCTGTAGGTGGATTGGACACTCTAAATTGGAGCTAGGCATGATTGAGTGTGTGTGTGTGTGTGTGTGTGTGTGTGTGTGTGTGTGTGTGTGTGTGTGTGTGTGTGTGTGCCTTCTGTGGAAGGTTGGGCATCGGGCTGACAATTCGACACTGTAAAACTCCACTGCCAATCATGAGTGGACAGGTGATCCGCTATGGTGACCCCTAACCGGGAAAAGCCAAAAGAAGAATAAGTAAATGGATCTAAAGCAGTCACTTTCACTGCCTCAGAATTGCAATTGCAAATGACATTTCTCAGATGTTGCCTGTTTATGCTCAATGGCATGCTAAACTGTAACAAATTTGCACAACTCTATGCAAAATAAATAAAAAAGTAAATACATTTAAAAAAGAAATACAGACTTTTACAAATTCAACAGCTACTCAGTTTTAAATGCATACATCTCCCAAACTATAATAAAACATAATTGATAGCTTCATTGCCCAGTCCCTCATGCGAGGGCACTGCCAAATCCCTCCTGTTTATATATTTGTATATACTAACACGATGGTTGTACAGCCATGATCAGAGAGCAACACATACATTTATGCTATGATTGACAGTACATGAGTTGACCATACCATAAATCAATAAGTACAGTAATGGATAATTCATGTAATGAAATCTACACTCAACTAAAGTAGGTTTTGACAAAATGAATTGAAGCCGTACATGTATATATATGTGTCTGTGAATGTGTGATTATACATGTGGATGTGATTGACTTGAGACATCTCCCTGGACTATATGAAGAATGACTTGATGGAGCTCTTGGAATATGTGTCTGAGACAGGTATGAACCTAGCTTTGAGCAGTGATCTACTATCGCCAAGAACAATGTCACAATACAAATAAAAGATCATTGATTTCAAAGTTTGGCTTAACTTCTGGTGTCATTAAAAGGGGATACAATATATTTCAGCCTGGGAAGAGATGGTAGACAGATAAGTCTTAAATGCTTTGTCTAGGATGGCCTGTGTCTCTCCCTGAAAGTTTCTGTGTATTTGCCAAAACCCTGTCCACCCCACATAGTGCTTATTTAGTCAGTGTCAGTCTTTGTCATTTGGATAAGACATTAAACCAAAGTCCCATCTGCCTGAGTTGGTGGTAGCGCAGGCAGATGTGAAAGATTCCATGGCACTTATTTTAAAGAATAAGGGAAATTCCCCAGTGTCCTACACAAGTTTCCCATTAGTCAGCATGAATGCTGCCTTGGGTCTGCTCTGAAAAGAGGGCATTGGCCTAGTGGAACTAACCCAGTCAAAAAAGTGTTAATAAATAAATACATTTAAAAATTGTAACATAACTAAAAAGAATCAGGGGTATATTAAAGTATTGCTGCTCAGTGCTGGGAGCCTTAACAAATAAATTCACAGCCAACAGACTCAACTTACTCTGGAAAACTTTGATGCATGCATTGTCACAGAGACCTGGTTCAAGACTAGCAAAAACGCTCCATCAGTGCTGGGTTTCAGTGCATATCACTCATACAGGCCCACTAAATGTGGAGGTGTTTCTATATTCTTAAAAAAACTCTCACTTCCAAACTCATTTGACAAGATAACTTACTTTTAACAAAACCCTTTGTCACATCATAGATAACTATAGGACTTCCTCTATGACCCCCATGGGCCACACCTCCTACCTACCAGTGTGGAGTCCCTATGTATTAAGCCAAACACCATACTCCTAGGAGACTTCAACTATCCCTTCATAAACTGAGAGTCCAATTTGTCCTTAAACATATATGCCCAGAGTTTCCTGGATTTCATCAATACAAACTTCCTGGACCATTTAATCTGCCCGACAATGGGAGATAAAATCTTGTGCTTGTTCATTACTAATATGGGGCAGCTCTGCTCCCCATCAACTGTAACCTCTTCCCTGGTCAAATTGGACCACAAGTCAGTCACAGTCACCTTAAGACTAAGTCTGAAACGTCCTCCAATAACTCGGCTATACAAAAGCTAATCTAGTAAAACTGAATGATGACCTGGCTAAAGTAAAACGTAGCTTCCACCTCAACTGTCCCACTAATTATGTGGGGTTATTTACTGCCAATTTCTATGTAATTCACATGTAACTAGTTGCATAAATGCTACTGTCCTTCTCAGAAACAAATACAATGTAAAATTCCAACATAATCATCTATAGTTACAGCCAAATATAAATAGGTTCTATAAAAAAAATGCACTGTATGCATAAATAAGTCCAACTCTCATGAAGCCAAAGATGCTCTTGCTAAACTAAACATGGAACTCCAGATCCTGATTAAATCAACCAAAACCCGATATGAGATAAAAATAGCCACCCAGGTGGAAGATAACCACAAAGCCTTCTTTAAATGTGTTAGAAGTCTGAGGATCAATGCTCAGCACTGCAAAGAACTAATAGTAAATTACATCACATACTCAGAGCCAGAGGACATAGGCAAAGTACTGGTGGACAAATTCAGCTCTAACTTGTCCCTCCTCTTCCCTGAAATATTCTCAGAGGAAATGATCATATCTACCCCCCCCCAATCTCCCACGAACAAGTTCTCAAAGCACTGTCTATGACCAAGAGCACTATATCTGTGGGGTCAAATAACATATCAGGCTATAACATATCAGTCTACCTACGTCTTAGCCTGAAACATAACTTTTCAGACCCTATACAGAGGCTATTCAATACTAGCCTGAAAACAGGCATTGTGCCATGAAGGACAGCAGCATTAATTTGCTTGCAGAAAGGTGGTACTTCAGTGGGCCCAGGTAATTATAGACAAATAAGCTTGACCAGTCTCATCTAGAAAGGATCATTATGGCACCAATAAAAAGGGTTATAGGTAGCCTACAGACACACGACCAAACCTAGATTGGATTCATCAAGGCAAAGTCCTGCCTATGTAATCTAGTTGATTTCTTTAAAAAAGTCACTGAGGCAATGTTTGAGGGAAAATCAATGCACACAGAATAGTTGAACCTCACAATGGAGTTCAGCACTATCCCACACTAAGACTTCATAGATAAACTCTCTCCTCTGAATGTTAATCCCTATGTAACTTGTAAGATAGCACACTGGCTCACAAATAGAACCCAAGAAGTAAAGATGGGCAGGTCTGCCTTC